>NC_081418.1:111822458-111935569 GCF_949786415.1 Peromyscus eremicus | reverse complement strand
TGGGCTTCTGTCTTAGTTTGGTTTCTGTTGCTTTGGTAAAGACCATAACCAAAAGCAGCTTGGGGAGGCAAGGGTTTATGTGGCTTACAGGTTACAGTCTGTCATCAGAGGAAGCCAAGGCAGGAACCTAGAGGCAGGATGTGAAGCAAAGACCATGAAGAAACCTGCTTGACCGGTGTGTTCCACATGCATTCTTATCTAACCCGGGACCCCCTTGCCTAGGGGTGGCACTGCCCACAGTGGACTATGCCCTTCCACAGCCATCATCAATTAAGAAAATGACCCAGAGGCTGGCCTTTGGACCTATCTGATGGAGGCGTTCTCTCAACTGAGGTTCTCTCTTCCCAGATGAATCTAGCTTATGTCATGTTGGAAAAATAAAAAAACAATCACTAGCCAAGACAGTGTCCCTCAGTGATGGACTATAGCTTGTAAGCCAGATAAACCTCTCCTCCCCGAAGTTGCTTTGGATCATGGTGTTTATCACAGTAGGAGAAACCAAATTAGGATACCAAGAAAATTTGTCCCGCACATGGCAGGATGCTTAGCAGTCCTGGCTCGCCCTGCTGGGGAGCCTCCTGGTCCTTGGGACAACCACACCCACCTGTATCCCTTTCATGACACCCCCAGCTGCCCCCAGGTGCCACTGGCTCTGGTTGCAGCCACCTGCTGGTACCAATGTCTAATGCTTCCCCACTTTGCTTAGCTGTAAGGCTGGTTAACGGGCCATGTGTTGAAGCTTTCTCGGGGCTCAGAGCTGTCCGTGGGACCTTTCATTCCTGAGGGTCTGGCCTACAGATGTCCTTGTGTTGTATGGTGTCCAGGGCGAGACAAAGGTAGTAAGTAACACATTGGAACTCCAGGCCTCGGAAAGGCAGAATGGCCAGTGTCCAGCGGGCTTGAAGTCAGCATGGTACCTTGAGGAATGGTTTAATTGAATTCTTGCTTCCAGACAGAACACATTAAACTTATGGAGAGTGTCAGCATGTCCCCTGCTGACCCTCACCCATCCATCTTAGTCCCTGTTCTCAGAAGTCCCTGCTTTAATTACTCTTGCTGCAGTTTATGCCAGCTGCTACTTGGTTCCCACCACCACGTGATACCTGGAGACAACAGACCCCACCATGGCTTGGGCACTGTGTCCCAGGAGTGGGGTGATCATATGGAAATTCCAGTATTACCCAGTTGGTGGAATCATTAAGAAGACACACGCACGCACGCACGCACGCACGCACGCACGCACGCACGCATCATTTGATAAAATGTAGGTGGTAACAATAGTTCTTCATCGGGCCTTTGGAAGGCTAAGTGGAAACTCCTGAGGCTCAGAGTCACAGCAGTGATTCCCTCACTCTGCAGCCCAGCCTCTCGAGCTCCTGAGGTCAGCTGTGCCTTCTTGATATCAACTGTCACAGCTGGACCTGTGGACTGCTGACATTCCCTCCTAGGAGAGTCACTGGATCCTTGCCTGAGGATCTGGTCACTCCTCCCAACCATCTGTATGTAGTTTGACCCTATTGTGGTTTGGGGTTTTGGCGCATGGCTAGAGCACATGGGAGACGACCTGGGAAGGGTCTGTATGCACCGTCAGGGTCTGTTATCATCCAGGCAGATACAGACAGATCCTCCTGGGCTGTAGGAGCGCCCACACTCCTATCAGTAACCTTTGACCCTTGCTTGTAAGGAAAGCCAACAAAACACATTGGTTCCCCGGGGTGCACTGTGGTGGAATTGAACTTTGGTTTGTCACTGGCACATAGAGGAGGGGGCAGATGTTCACATGTCCCCCAGGGAAGAAATTTCAGCCACACTTTCTCTAGGGAGGTGCTTACATGATGCACACCTTGGCTTTACTGAAATGCAAGAAATTGTCAAGTTTCTCCTCAATTTGGGGGGTTAAATTCTTTAAACTTCTTGTTTAAAATGCAATTATGAGAGGCTGGAGAGATGACTCCTCAGTTAAGGGCACTGGCTGCTTTTCCAGAGGACCCTAGTTCGATTCCCAGCACCCGTATGGCCAAGTGATCTAACACCCTCTTCTGGCCTCCGTGGGCACTGCACACATGTGGTATAAGGACATACATGCAGACAAAGCACCTCTGTGTATAAAATAAAATGAATCTTTTAAAACCTCAGCTATGAAAGAGATTCTGAGGAAGCCAGATTGTGTTGTTTGTCTCTGTCTTCAGCACCTAACCCATGGTCACATGGTGGCACTTAATGATTGAAGGGACAGTGTCCAGTGGTGACAGGAGTCATGTGACAGTGAGAATCTCAGTAGTGAGTGGGACCTGAGCAAGTGCTCCAAGTAATACACACACACACACACACACACACACACACACACACACACACACAGAGAGAGAGAGAGAGAGAGAAAGAGACACGTGCATGTGCACATGCACCCAACACAAACACACTCCTGCAGGCATGCAGACACACAGCAGTGCAGTTTGGAGCATGGCATCATGATTAACCGTGGCAGTGAGTGACTACAATATACTTTGTCTCTACTGTACTTTCTTCATTTTAGGATATACTCCTTTTTATCTATCTAAAAGAAGGTTTTCTTTACAGTTCCATACCATATTACACCAGATACAGCCTCAGGCATCTTGTGTTGGAAGAATCTCCATTGCCTCAGTTTCCCTGGGCCTGCTTAAGTTCCTGTTGTTTGGGTCATCTTGATGCAGGCAGCAACAGGCCACGCCATGTGGATGCTAGAGCTAAGGCAGGGCAGGTTGTAGCAGCTAGGTCTGTGTGAACATGCCCTGAGATGCTTCTCAGTGACTTTATGCCCCCAACACTCTTCTCAGAGTGTCGCCGTCGTCCTGGTGTTAAGCAGCACACTACTACTGTATGTTGGGTTAGTTCATCCTTGCAATGACCTGGAGTGTAGGTAGCGGCATTGTTCCATCTGACAGTGAGCAATCTGAGGTTCCAAGAGATTCATTTGCTGAAGTTCACGTGGCGTGTAAATGTGACCTTGGAAAAAAGACAGACCTCCAGTGGGGAAGCTAAGCTCTGCCCCTTAGGTGGCCTGGTCCTTGCTCCCCAGGGTTTGGAGTGGGGCAGGAGAAGCAGGGAGGGTGGTGGGTGGCTCCTTCCCTCCAAGAGCAGCCCAGCAGGATATCATCTGCTCTCAATTACCGCTCTGCCTGCCTCCGTGGCAGCCCTCCAGCTGACACACGTGCTTCGGCTGTTGGCCAGGAACTAAATTGATTTGCAAGCCCAGAGTTCAAACAGGTACATAAATTACTGGTGCACACCCTCATTCCTCAGTTGGCCTGACACAGCTGAGTACCCAGCGTGGTATTACCGGCTGTGCACTCGGAGAATCCTGAGCTGGCTGGTCCTGCTGGGCACTTCCGGCTGGCATTCCATCCTCGGCAGCAGGCGTGGTACCCGGGACAACTGGAGGTGTTGCCCTCCATCTACAGCAGAGTTCTGGACTCTGCCCCACTCCACACCTCTACCCTGTTGTTATACATGCTCCGGCCTTACCACTTACCTACCTTAGACTCTTTTACTTTCCCTTGCCTTAGAAGAAAGAATGACTTCCTTCAAGTGACTAGCAAAGTCCTTTTCATTCAGTGTCTGCCCCCCCCAGCACTTCCCCTGCCCCCCCCCCCCCCCCCCCCCCCCCGCCGCCTTTGCCTTCCCTGATTTTCTGGCTTCCTTAGCTTCTTCTAGATGATACAGGTGAGCCGAGCCAGGCATGGTGACACACACTGGCAGTCTCAGCCACTGGAGAAGCTGAGGTAGAAGGGTTGTCAGAGCCCAAGAGTTCAAGGCCAGACTGGGCAGACTACAGAGATCCTGCCTAAAAATAAGGAAAGCGCTGGGAAGGTCACTCAGTCAGTAAAGTGCTAGAAAGGCAAGAGCAATGACTTGAGTTCAAGCCCATGTAAAAACTATTAAAATGGTAGTGTGTCCTTGTAATCCCACCACTGACGAGGTGAAGACAGATAGGTCCAGGGTACTCACTGGGCAGCCAGCCTGGCATACTTTGTGAGTTCCAGGCCAACGAAAGACCCTGCCTCAAAAAAACAAGTTGGATGATGCCTGATGAAAAATACCCAAGCTTATCCTCTGGCTTCCATATACATGTGCTTGTGCATGTGTACATTCACACATATACACATATATACACAGACATACAGATAAGTACACACAAACATACACACGTACACAGCAATAAGGGGAGGGAAGTTGAAAGTAGACAAGTAGGGCTTGAGGGGTAGAGGGGGGTTTTCTGCAGCCCTAAGAGGTCAGTCCTCTGGGGGTGAAGCAATGTGTGTCACCCGATTTGATTCTGAGAGGACTTGCTGTAGGATGTTCTGTATGGCATGTGTTGCTGATTAGTCAATATATAAAACACTGATTGGCCATTGGCTAGGCAGGAAGTGTAGGCGGGACAAGGAGGAGAATAAAGCTGGGAAGTGGAAGGCTGAGTCAGAGAGACACTGCCAGCCGCCACGATGACAAACAGCATGTGAAGATGCCGGTAAGCCACGAGCCATGTGACAAGGTATAGATTTATAAAAATGGATTAATTTAAGCTGTAAGAACAGTTAGCATGAAGCCTGCCACGGCCATACAGTTTGTAATCAATATAAGTCTCTGTGTTTACTTGGTCGGGTCTGAGAGGCTGTGGGACTGGCAGGTGAGAGAGATTTGCCCTGACCGTGGGCCAGGCAGGAAAACTCTAGCTACAAGGACTGGCTAGCTCACCATCACTTGGCCACACAGTACAGCATTTTCTCTTCAGTTTCTCAGTCATGGAGTTGATTCCTGCTCTTCTGGAGTCATGAAGTGTCACCATCTTTCTGGAAGTTTTTTTTTTTTTTTTCAGGGAAGGCCCACCACAGAACCACTGAGGACTCTCTGTGCGGATCACAGAAGACACCCCAGCCCCTGACATGCCTTATGGAGAACTAGAAAATTCACTGGGCTAACAGTGTCTCGAGCATGGGAGTCATTGAGTCTTCTAGAGAACACGGCATTTGCTGAGCTGGATGGAAAGGAGTAGGGTCTGCTTGGGTATTTTAGGGAGTGAGAGAAGGAGAAAGGAATGGACTTGATCTGCAACGATGCTCCTGGGGCAAGTGTTTCCTGTTCTGTCATTTCCTTTCATCATCCTGACGATTCTTTGAGGGAAGACGATCCCACGTTACAAATGAGAACCCAGATCCACAGAGGATGTGCAAGTTGCCTAGAGTCACACAGCTAGTGTTCAGGGGCACTATCACAGCAGACAGCTTTTCTTCTGTCATACTGACCTCCTGATGCAAGGCAACAGAGCAGTGCAGCCTGCAGAGCACATATGGTATTCCTTGCCCTACAAAATACTTCTTCCTCAAATGTCTACCCAGTGTTTCTTGTTATCCAAAACCAAGTCAGTCAAAGTTCAAATTTTGACCGACTTCCCGAGTTTACGAGATTTGAAAGCCGGCAGACACAGTTGGTGGGTTTTTCTGGGGGGTGCATAGAGCATTAGTCAGGGTTTTGAACCAGCTCTCTGGACATTTAGGGGAGTGTCACACATCTAATTGGATAAACTACCTATGCAGTTAGTCTTTTTTGCTTTTCTATTATGAGAAATATTTGGGCTATTAAGCTATATCTAACAAGGAAAATTTATGTATTTTTTTTAAAAAGTGACGTTTTCCTTATCCCATACATCTGGGGGAGCTAATTGGTGTAAATAGATGGAAATAGGATCACATGAGTGAGAGGCAGCAGTTACCCGTTCTCATGCACTTCAGCAATCTGTCTCCTTGCAAAGTGTGACAGTTGGCAGCCAATCTTGGGCAGATGAGGCACTGGGATTGTTTTCTGACGCTCACAATCCGCTGTGGCCTTCTCCGGGCTCTCATCTAGCTTCCGGTCCCCAGTGTCTTTTATCCATGGCTGTGTGCTCTGTTCACCGGCACAGCTTATGTGGAGTGGACTCACTTGGGTGTGGACTCCAGATGCCCTCTCTCTCCACCGTGGGGTGGCTCTTGGCAGCTCCCCCTCATGTAGAGAATCCATCAGCTGCCAGGAGAAGGCAATGGAGCATGTGAGACCCAGGAACTAACTCTATTTCCTAGCAACCAAGGCAAGCCCATTTCTCCTCTGTCAGCGGGAACCCGCAGATTTATGTGAGCTACAAAGCCCGTTATCACCGTAATAAACCATATATTTGCAGGCGGTATTTACAGCCAGCTAATCGTGTCTTTCCATCCTGGCAGCCCCCAAGCTGGCTGGATTCCCATTTGGAGCCCCCCAAAATACGATTAGGTGGTTACTGAGTTCTAATTTAGTTAACAGCAGTGCTCGACAAAGCTACTAACCGCCTAATTATGAAGGAAGATTACTGATACCATTAATTGAATGGTTGTAAAACTCCGGTGAAGTCAGATGGTCGTGAAGTCCATTTTCAATTTACTAGGCTATTAAAAGTATTTCCGGCCATAAAATAAACAGACACAAAGCATACTAAACAGGCTAATATGGAAACATAAAAAGAGAAGGGAGAAGCCTTGTCGCAGTAATTAGCGCTCATGATTAGCTGCTCTGCAGACCCAATGGCAGAAATTAAAGATGAATTACAGCAGCGCTCTGGGGAAGAAGGCTCGCAGGGATGGGGTTGCCTACAGGTGGGCTAGGTTCTGTCATCACAGCTGCCAGACTCTCCTCCCACCCCACCCCTACCTGGGCTGTGCCTCAGGCTTCCTTGGGACCATGATTTCTGTCGTTTATGACCAAAATATGCTTGATTGACCTGTTCCCTCATCTGGAGCCTCAGTTTTCCCCATGGGAATAGATTGGTTTAGAAACTTAGTGGTTCTAAAGACTCCATAATGAGATACCCCCATGTCACATCCTACTTCTCAGATTCTTCTGGGTTCTACTGTAGAGTCCATGTCTATCAGTTCTTGTTTTCCACATTCTAGATGGTTCTCTTAAGGAACCCAGTCTCCCATACCACTCGCTTGGAATATATCCTGTCTGTCTCTTTCCTGTTGATGACGCTTCCAGTTCATGGGCTGTTAAGTTGTTGAGGGGGCTCGTGGATGTTTGTTTATTTCAGAAGTTGTTTAGAGGGGTTCAAAGTATGCCACATCACAGGTCACCTAGGAGACAGAGAATTTGGGAAATGGTAAGAGAATCTGCCTGTATGAAAATAATAACATTATTTAGAGTAAAATTTGTTATCAAAAAGGCCTTCACATTGAGATATCCAAAAACTATACGAGAGAGAGAGAGAGAGAGAGAGAGAGAGAGAGAGAGAGAGAGAGAGAGAGAGAGCACACCTCTCTGCCTGCTTCACAGACGAGCCAAGGGACTCCAGGGAAGGAGATGAGCTGCATCAAATTCTCATTCTCACAGGGCAGTGAAGTCCAAAGAGAAGATAAAGGCACAGTGAGCTCCTGCTTGTTAGCCAGAGTGGAAAGCTTATGAAGGAATGCCAGGCGAGATGTTATCTAGGGCAGGATGGTAGACTGGAGGGCTGCTGTTAGAGCTGTGTGGGGGTGAGAAGATGGGGAGCTGTGGGAGGGAAGAGCTGCGTCAGGGGTGGTTTGCTCACACTCATCACAGCCCTGCAATGCTAGTGATCCGGACAGTTTCCTACGACCTCCCATAGGGAGGAATCTCCGTGGCTTGCTGCACGTTGGGTAGACAGGCCACTGGGCCCTTTCTGTAGCTATGTGCCTCAGGTGATGTCAGTGTGAAGAAATCCAACGCCAGTGTGAAGTGTTTTGTCTCAGCTCCTTCACAGACATGAGGAAGATAATGGGACACAGTGCCACACCCAGTCCACAGAGGCAGAGAGAGAAAGCGCCTCTCACCCAGTATCCCACAAATAGCCTGGGACACAGCCAGAAACAGAAACCCCATCCCTTGCTCATGTTCTGGCAGGCTGAGCAAAGAATGCCTCTAAGTGGAGATTACCAGCCTCCTAATCCCTGGGCTGAGGAGATAGTTAAGTCAGTAAAGTGTGGATCCCCAGGTCCCACATGAGAAAGCTGGGTATGGTGGAGCACAATTATAGTCCAAATACTGGAAAGCGGGTGACAGGCAGAGCCCTGGGGTCCACTGGCCAGCCAGTCCAGACTATATGAGCTCCAGACCAATGAAAGGTGTTTTCTCAGAAAACAAAGTGGACAGCATTGGAGGAGTGACATCTGAGGCCTCCACACACAAGCATACGCCCAAATACATTCCCTCCCCCGCCCCCTGCGCCTCTCTCTCTCTCTCTCTCTCTCTCTCTCTCTCTCTCTCTCTCTCTCTCTCTCTCTCTCACTTGTGCGTACGCACACGCTCACCCTAGACCCTCCCCGTCCTGTGGAATGCTTGGAGATTTTCCGGCTCATCTTAATAATGACCTCTGACCTCTGGCTTCATCAAGGTGAAATGAATGCTTATGAACCCTTAGCAGGTGGCAGAGACACAGCTCTGACCTTAAAGGAAACAAGAAGAGACAGTTTATCCTGAAGCCAGACGTGAATGCCCATGACCCAGGAATACATGTCCAGGATATCCTCAATACTGTGTTCTGCCATGGTAACAGTTTCATGAAAATTTTACAGTAACAGAACAAAGAAAGTCAAAAATCAAGTCTTTTAGAAACGCATAGGTGGGAACATCAGGTGGGTGAACTACGGCAAAGCAGGGAGTCTTTGCTATAGGCCTCAGATGCTCTCTGATGACATGCTTGGCCTTTGGATTAGTGGGAGACAAGAATCTGGTAGTACATTCCACTAAAAAGCTAAAGAGTGCCCAAAATAATTCAGCTCCAGAATTGCAACATTTCAGCTCTCCACAACCACAAAATTGGGCTTTTGGGGTTTGTTTGTTTATTTATTTATTGAGACAAGGTCTCACCGTGTAGCCCTGAGTGGCCTGGAACTCACCATGTAGACCAGGCTGGCCTTGAACTCATAGTAATCCACTTGCTTCTGTCTCCTAAGTGCTGTGATTAAAATCATGTACCACCATGTATGCCTGGCCCAAGATATTTTTAAAGACTTATTTAATTTTTGAGTGTTCATATGTGTGCTCTGTGTGTGTGTGTGTGTGTGTGTGTGTGTGTGTCTGTCTGTCTGTCTGTCTGTGTCTGTGTCTGTGTGGGTATGTCTACGACAATTCAGGTACTGTGGAAGCTGTCTCACATGGGTGCTGCGAGTCAAGCCTGGGTCCTCTACAGAAGCAGAACGCACTCCTAACTTCTGAGCCATCTCTTCAACTCTACAACCACACAAGAGCTAATCATTCAGTCAGCCATGTGCACTCTTAAACACAGGGCCTGTTTACTCATTTATTCGTTCTGTGCTTCAGTCCACGCCTGCAGAGTCAGGACCCCTGGAGGTGGTACCAGTCGTCTGGGTTGTCACAGGGTCTCTAGACATGACCGACATTATGTCAGCTCAGTTGTGAACCCGACGTCCCCTGTTCAGAAGTTACAAAGAGTCTGTGGATGGCGCCAGCCCAGCAGAGTCAAGCACAGAGCAATGGAGGCAGGACCCCATGTGATGACCTAAGACCCAGCCTGAAGCCCACTGTGTTTCCATGTGGCTCCATGAAGTTCAAGGGCCCCTTTTCTACATCTTGCCCCCTCTTGCAGCTGGGCACCCTCCAAGGCAAGGCTCAGGTTTTGTTAGCCACTGGCTCTCGGATGGTGGATACTGCAGGAGGATGACTCCTTCCTCATGTGACATCTCCTAGTCTCAGGGCCTCCTGTGTGTCATCTCCTTCCAGCCCAATAGGGTCCTGGGTGGCAAGTTCTGTGCCCTTCCTTCCCACTGTACAGATTGGCATCGGTTGACTATTTTGTGTATCAGACGCTTGTCCATCCCACCCTCCCCAACCCACTTCACCCTCCTCCTGCTGCATTAACATCAGCTGCCAGACCTTCTCCAGTCCCAGCTTCCACAGGCGAGGACTTTGGGACATGACTGCCTCAAAGTCCTTTTAATAGGTCCAGCAAGATGGAATTTATAATTACACATTTTCTACTTATCATTTACCAGCGGGGAGCTAGAGGCTCAGCCATGGGTCACAGTCAGAATTTGAATCCAGGACAACATTACTTTCTTTGTGCAGTGTATTTGTCTGTGTGTATGCATGGATGCATGCCACTACACATGTACATATAAAAATGCACGTGAAGGCCAGATGATGTTGATATCAAGTGTTTTCTTCTATTGTTTTCCTCATTATCTTTTGAGAGAGGGTCTCTTGCTGAACCTGGAGCTTACCAATTCTGGACTGGTCAACACATTCTAGGGAATCGGCCCATCTGCCGCCTCAGCACTGATACTATAGATGTGGGACACCACGCTGGCTTTTACCTGGGGGCCAGGGAGCTGAGCTTGAGTGGCTGACATTTTACTCACAGAGTTACCTCCCCAGCCTCATGAATCCAGGACATTTTTGTCTCAAGTACTTCCCACTATCCGGGTTTCTACAAGGCCTAAATACTCACTTATACTCAGGCTGCCCTCCGCCCACAGCTAGTAGTTGGAGAAGGAGGTTAGTGAAGAAGGAAGGAAACTCAGACCTTCAGGGAGCTAGAATATGAGACCAGGGAGTGACTCCGAGGAAGCCTGGAAACTCAGGCCGGGTTCCCACTGCCTGTCGGTTGGGTATCCCCAAGCGAAGGCATCAGGCCTCTGACTCCTCATCTCTAAGGCAGGCACAGCAGCAATCCCCAGTTTTACTGGCTGGTGTGAGAGTTCTAGGAACCGGGGCACTTGTCTCCCATCACACAGTGAGTGCTAACACAGGTGGCCATTGGCATTGTTGTCCAGAGGCCTTTGCCTCAGACCAGTGAGATTTTTGAACGCCTTTGTTCCAACTCTCTCCCATTCCCCTATCCCCATTCTCTACCATTCCCCACTGCTACCTGCTCACAGCAGAGCCCTGTGGATTAGAAAACTCAGGGAAAGGACAGGAATTAAGGCTCTCCATTCCTCCACAAAGGCATTGGAAGACAGACTTGTGTTTACCGAGTTCTGGGATAAGGATTCCTCAGACAGTAATCGGCTTGAGCCAAGGGTCTGTAGAACTCTCTCTGTCCTGTGTTCCTCTGACCACCACAGAATCCATTTGAAACAGAAACTCTGCTCTGGGAGTCTTGGGATCTTGAGAGAGTTTTGACATTTTGAGAAAGAAGAGATCCTAGGGGTAAATTGCCTCGAGGGATAAATCTGGCAGCCCCGGGTATGGTCTGAAGAAGCCCAGCAGTCTGTAGTCTGTATGAAGTGGAGTTTATAGTGTGGAGTTTAGGGGAACCAGCCTCAAAGGAGTTCATCCTACTGATTTAAAACAGTCAGACAATGGGTGTGGTGGTCCATTCCTGTAATCCCAGGGAGGTGAAGACAGAAGGCTCAGAAGTTCAAATCATCTTTGGCTACAAGGAAAGTTCAAGGCTAGCCTGGGCTACCTAAGACACTGTCTGAAAGAAAAAACCCCCCCCAAAAAAAAAAAAAACTCCCCCAATGGGGAAAAAAAAAAAAAAAAGAATGAAAAGTTAGCTTGGCCATATAATTCCAGATACTTAGGAGGCCCTTAGGATGTTCTGTTTGAGATGTACCTGGGCTGCAGAGAGAGTTCAGGGCCAGTCTGTGTGACTTAGTGAGAACCTGTCTTAAAGGGAGACTGGGGCTGTAGCTCAGTGTTTGAGCAGTTTCCTAACAAGTGTGAGGCCCCCTGGGGGACACGTGAACAGAATCTTAGGAATCTAAGCTCTGACACTGAATACTAAGTCTAATACTGAATGAAATAGATTATACAGCAGTTTGATAGGTTTAGAACATACTACCCCAAGCTGGAGGAATTTGAGGGCCAGCAGAGACAGGGATGGTTCTGGCCTTTTTCTGAGGTGGATCCTCAACCTTAAGGTGAAAGCTTCCCCATCTGTGAAGTAACATCCTCATTCACAAAGACAGGGACTCCAAAGTTACCCCCAAAGACAGGGACTCCCAAGAGGCCTTGCTCAGTGTCATGAGCACTTTGCATCCGAAACGTAGATGAAGACATTTGTGTCTCTTCACAATGTCAGATTTCTTGAATAGTGATGAATCTCTGAGGAGTGGTGTTCTCACTGGGCAGAAGCTTTCCCAGTGTTCCTGCTTTCCTTGATGACCCTGGCTGAGGCAGGCACAGGTTCTTTTATTCCAGTCTTGATTACTAATATTCATTCTCATATCACATATCACATGACAGTAAATCCATCCATGCATCCATCCATCCATGCATCCATCCATCCATCCATCCATCCATCCGTCTACCCACCCATCCATCCACCCACCTACCCAATCACTCATCCATCTGTCCACCCACTCATCCATCCATCCATCTACCCACCCACCCAACCACTCATCCATCCATCTATCCATCCATCCATCTATCCACTCACCCATCCACCTACCCACCCAATCACTCATCCATCCATCCACTCACTTATCCATCCATCCATCCATCCGTCCATCCATCCATCCACCCATCCACCCATCCACACAACCAACCACCCACCCATCCATCCATCCATCCATCCATCCATCCATCCATCCATCCATCCACCTACACAACCATCCATCCATCCATCCATCCATCCATCCATCCATCCATCCATCCATATACATGGGTAATGGTGGGACCACAAAGGGTTAAAGAGGAGAGAGGCCTAAGTGGGAAAAAATGCAAAGGAGTCTGTCAGAGTGAGATAATCAAGCAGCTGACTGCTCCCAGAGAGGCCTTGCTGCTGCTGCTGCTGCTGCTGCTGCTGCTGCTGCTGCTGCTAACGCTACTGCTGCATGCTGCCACCAGGCTACAGGTTGGAACAGGGGGGAGGAGTTGAGTGCAGCAGAGATGAACGGGCAGGGCCGGGTTTATATACAAGGGCAGGCAGATGGACAGCAGGTCCAGATAGGTGAACAGACAGAGGAGCAGATGGCAAGTGGAGCAGGCTGTATCAGGAGCGGGGACCAGCAGAGCTGGAGCCTCTGGGATAGGCTGCAGTTCTCTGCCTATCGGCCCCTTGGGTAAACGGTAGATCGCCATTGCCATCCCCATGCTCGATGTCCACCTCTTTATGCGGTCCAGGTGAAGGAGTCCCAGCCTTCCCTTGGTCTGGTGTGTCTGGTAAGTTCTTGGGCCTGAGTTTTGTGATGACTTCAATCTGTTCCTGTTCCCCTGTACTCCCAGGTCTCCCGGTATATTTACAAAGTGACACCATTTCTGCTCTCAAGAATAAATCATTTACCAGGCTGCGCTGCAGGGATGTTGTCTGAGAGAGTGTTGTTCATGTGCTCATCCAGGTGTAGAGTCACCCTCCATCCTCCAAATAGAGTCAAAAGCTGCTTATGAAACAGTCTCTGGGGACATGGCATAGCGAGAAAAACCACGGTGTATATAACATGGAGTAGCTTAGGGCCAACACAACCTGATCAAAACACTCATTTCCCCACTATATTAGCTTATGACCTTCATTGATTTATGTGTTTATTTTACTTTATCTTGAGGCAGGGTCTCACTCCATCCTCCAGGTTGGCCTTGAACTCTGGAAGCTTCAATCTCAACCTCCTGTGTACTGGGATTGCAAGGTGTGCTCCACCATGTCTAGCCAGCTTCTGCCCCTTTCCTCTGGCCTTCTGCTCTCCACCAAGCCTGGTGTGAAAACACTCTGGTTTAGATATTCTGCTCTGCATTTCCTCCCGAGGTGCTCAGAGCACAGAAAACACATGTGCTTTTCTCCTGGTGGCCTGTCTTTGTCAATTTCTTAGCAGACTGAGGCAGAACCCTTAAGAGGTGGAGACATAAGTTTTCTTACCTTCACACTTAGATTTCTCTTCCCTTCCTTTGGCCACATGGAATCCCCAGGAAACCGAGTCTAGGACAGAAATTAGTGAGCTGGAGAGGTTGTTGGGGAGAGCCTCGGCCTCACTCTGAAGGACAGCAGGGAAGTCATTTTGGGTGGAGGGAGAGCTGATTCCCATGTATGCCCAAGGAAGGCCTCTGCCTGCCTCATGGGGAATCATCCAAGTTGTTGTCCGAACTGTCACTAACATTTACACCAGGAAAAGCTCCTTTCTGATGGTCACCAGGGAGGTCAGTAGGCCAGGGTTCCCACCTTTCAAATAAGAACAAACATAAAAATGAAACAGAACTGGCCTCTGATTCTGGGGATGCTCAGGTGTGGGTCTGTCACTAACTACCCCAGTGACCCTAAGCAATGCTCTTCAGTCCCGTAGGCTCCACATCTTTCTCCTAGAATGGAAATTTTCCTTCCATGGACTGTTGCTGGTAAGGTGTAGATGGATTTTTCTTTGGGCTGCCAGCTCTCTCTCTCTCTCTCTTCTCTCTCTCTCTCTCTCTCTCTCTCTCTCTCTCTCTCTCTCTCTCTCTCTCTCTCACACACACACACACACACACACACACACACACACACACAAATGACATGGAGACTTATTATTATTTATGAAAGCTCAGCCTATAGCTTAGATTTGTCCCACTATCTCTGATAACTAAGATTAACCCATTTATATTCATCTACATTTTGTCTCATGGCTTCTTACCTGTCTTCCATCTTGTACCTCCTGTTTTCCTCTTCGTGTCCTCTAGCATCTTCCCGGGGCCCCAATTCATGTCCTCCCTTCTCTCTCTCCATGGAAATCCTGCCTAACCTCTTCCTGCCCTGCTATTGGCCATTCAGCTCTTTATTGAACCAATCAGTAGGCGCCTTGGCAAAGAAACATCTTCACAGTGTATGAAAGATTATTCCACAGCAGTTAGGTGTAGCTGAAGCTTTTTAAAATATAGTTTTAAAGTGTGTGTGTGTGTGTGTGTGTGTGTGTGTGTGTGTGTGTGTGTGTGTGTCTGTGTGTCTGTCTGTCTGTCTGTCTGTCCGTCCTCTGATATTGGTCTTTATCTTTTTTGTAGCACAAATCTTAAAGAGTCTTATTAATAAGATCAAACCTGAGGCCAGTTATTGGGGTGAACACTGGAAGATCAGAGAGACAGAACAAGCCACAGCTAACCTCACCTGGCCAACTTCTCAGCTGATCTTGTTTCCTCAGATGGAAGCCTCTGTGTCCTCATATCCGAATGGCTCTCAGCTGAACTGTGCTGCTCAAAGCCTAAAAGCTTAACCAGCCAAATGCTTCTAGTTTCTGGTCTTCACGCCTTATATATCTTTCTCTTTCTGCTGTCACTCCCTGGGATTAAAGGCTTGCTTTCTGGGGTAAAAGGCGTGAGTCACCATGCTTGGCTGTATCCTTGAATAGATGGATTTCTGCCTCTGGAATGCTAGGATTAAAGGTGTGTGCTACCACTGCCTATCCTCTATGTTTAATATTGTGGCTGTTCTGTCTCTGACCCCAGATAAGTTTATTAGGGTGCACAATATTTTAGGGAACACAATACCACCACACTTTCTCTTTGTTTTTGAGGCAGGGTCTCTCTTGTTTGTTGCTGTACTGCCTACTCCAGGCTAGCTGGCCCTCGAACTTCCAGGGGCTCCCCTGTCTCTGCCCCCATCTCACCATAGGAGCATTGGGATTATAGACCCACTCCACCGCATCAGGCTTTCGTGTGAGTTCTAGAGACCGCCATTCAGGTGGTCAGGTTTGCACAGCAGATGTTTGAACCCAGAGTCACCTGTCCAACCTTGAAGTGTTCTCTGTTTTAGGACACATCAAGGAAGCTGATGGGGTAATAGAAATAACAACCAGGAATGTTCTGAACTGACCACAATGCACTGGAGGACATGTCCCCATCCAGACCTAGACCAGGGCATTGGGAAACGTGAGCACTGGAAGACCTGTGTGAACCTTCTGAGCCTTCCGTGAGAAGGGTTGAACTACAGCCCTGTGG
Organism: Peromyscus eremicus; assembly: GCF_949786415.1. Taxonomy (NCBI): domain Eukaryota; kingdom Metazoa; phylum Chordata; class Mammalia; order Rodentia; family Cricetidae; genus Peromyscus; species Peromyscus eremicus. The sequence goes on along the minus strand of NC_081418.1, from coordinate 111,919,705 downwards.
GAAGAGGAGCAAGCAATGTGGGGGAACCTTTATGTGTGTGCCCCCGATCCCTGATTCCCCAGGTCTTCCTCCTTTCAGCAGCCCATCCTGGTACAGAGAATACTGGCCATCTGCCCCATCTTGTGGCAGGCACCATTACCATGGACAGCAGCAGCTTCTCACAGACCTGCCGCTCTGTCTGTGCCTTCTCTGCATACAGGAGTATGCTCAGCCTCTGCCCTGCCAGCCCAGGTGGGTGAGGATTGGTGGGTACAAACCTCTCAGTCACTTGCAGAGGCATCTTGCTTACTAACACTCTTCCTGGTTTCCCATTCTTCTGCTTGCCTCCTATCAGGGCTTTCTGGAGCCAGTTCCCAAAGGAAGGGCTTGCACACAAATCATTTTTTTCTCCCTGTTCCACTTCCAGGGAAGGCAAGTGACTTGGTTCTAGTCTGGCATCTGTCACTGAGCACTGATAAGCTCCTGGGGACATTAATCTGCTAAACTTTCTTAGCATCCTTGGCCGGCATCTTGAGATGACAGCTAAGAGTAGAACAGAATGGAGACTTGTGAGAATATTCCATGTAATCTAAAATAGCACTCTGCACACAGGAGTTTGTTGTTGTTGATAGGTTTTCACCATGTAGCCTAGACCGGCCCGGAACCTATGGTCCCCCTGCTTCAGCAACCCAAGTACTAGCATTACAGGTCTATTAGTATTTCTGACAGCTCTGGAGATTCTCCTGGCTGAGTCCAAATCCATCACGAACGCTAAGAGCTCTCAAACTTCTGACTGAACACTCACTGAATCTCCCTGGTTATTTCAGGGAATCTAATTGATTTATTCACTTAACGGATCTCTGGCAAATATTGACTTAACACCTGTTATATCGAAGCCACGCTGCTACAGTAGAAATAAAGAGTAAGATGAAGTCACTGTCTCCAAGGAGATAAGGCACATCCACACGATGACAGTGCTCCATCTCACAGGGAAATGGCAGTGGCCATGCCAGCGGACATTCGAAGGGAGCCTGAGAGAGTTCAGAGGAGGGTGAGGATCAGGGGGCCGGAGTGAAGGGAGAGTTTCAGTGAACTACATTTCATGGGAAGCAGAAGAGACAGAGGGGCACGGCGCTCTAAACAGAGGGAGGAAGTTATAAAATGTGCCAGTCCTGGGATGTCAAGATGGCTCAGTGGTTAAGAGCACCTGCTGCTCTTGCAGAGGACTGGCATCCTAGCCTAGGACCATTCCTAGCCTCTACACTGAGTGGGTAACAACCACCCATAACTCCAGCTCCATGGGGGATCTGATGCTTCTCGCCGCCTGGCCACCTGCTTCTATGTACAGACACATAATTAAAAATTTAAACTAACTATAAAAACACGAAAAGGATGGGAGTCCTATATCATGCTGCAGACAGTCATGCATGTCTTGGGAAGAGAGCCGACAGGCAGATTGTCCTCCTGAGCTCTGGCTAATGGCAGCGGACCAGAGAATGGTCCCTGTCTCAGATGGAAGTGAGAGCGCCTCAGACCTCAGTTTCCAAGTCACCACAATGAACACCTCCATTTTACAGAGGAAAATACCGAGGCCAAAGAGAGGATGGGTCTTAGCTTGGGCAGATACCCCCAGTAGGGATCACACCCCACATTCCCTCTTGAGAAAGACGCCTTGGGGCGTGTGTCCTTGTGACGGTGACCTAGTCTGGAGGACAGGGTGTGAGCTGGAGCCCTGGAGCCCCACACAGCGAGTCACTAAAGGGCGCACAGCTCTGGGAATTGTAGGTTACCATGGCAACACGCTCCCAGCCTGACCCAACCCTAGGGCACCCCAGCTTTGCCTCTGAGTAGAGCAGGGATGACTTGAAAGCCACGGGGAAGAGGAGGTCATTCCGAGGCAGGGTGCGAGCTCGGGTCCTCTCTAAGCCCCAGGCTGACAGCCACCAAGAGGTGGTTTGGTCTGAGGCGAATCTAAAGGGACTGGATGGCCTTGCTCACCTCCCTCCTTTGGTGAGCATGGGGCGTATACAGCGGCTGCCTAATTGGATGAGGAAGAGGCCGATTTATTGTTCTCTTATCCACGCTGAGCAGAGCAGAGCAGGAGGAGACCTCTGAGAGCACCTCGGGGGAGCCTCTGGGCTTCTCTAGAAGTTGCTGATGGGGCCAGAGCTGCCAGCTCACATCTTTAATTTGGCCTGACTGGTTGTTTTTTTTTTTAAAAAAAAAAAAAAAAAACAATGCTTTAAAATAGATGCTGACATTTTAAAAGCAGGGACACGGGTTACACAGCCAATTCTGCGTTCTTAGCTTGAGTCTGAAAATGGGGAACTCTAGGCCTCCATCCCCTCTGGTCCTTAATGGAGGGACTGATGGGGGCCACCCATATGATGGGTGCAGGTTCCCCATACATGTCTCTCAGTGAGCACTTGGTGGGCCTCTGGGTACATTTGGGTTTGGAGTCCTGGGATGTCCTTTTCTTCGGATACCACCCAGCAGGTGGTCTGGGGTGTCACCTTGTCAAAGAAGCCCTGATCCAGCCAGCTGCCCGCTGGCCAAGGCATCTGGCAGGGATACTGGGTGAGGGGTTTAATGGCAGATTAAGCCGCCCATTAGGAAGCCATTAGAACGCAGCGTGATACGACTCTAGTAACGAGAGAGGCTGAAGCCACAGACAGGCTCCCGGGGTGCGCCATCCAATTTAATTCTTTTTTCCTTTTAAATGCTAGGCAGATGAGAGTGGGGACCATAAGTCACCCTCTGTGCGGTGGCTTATCATAAAGGATATGGAGAGAAATTAGAGCCGGCACAGGAAGGAGGGCCGTGGTGAACAAGGCTGTGGTGTTGCAGGATGATTGAAGACAGGCCCAGGTATCTAAGGAGCTGAGGGGATGCAGCCGGGCTGTGGGTCTGACAAAGACATCCCATGCCTCAGAGCCTCCCGATCTGTCTGCTGCTCAGCCTCGGGGAATAGAAAGAGTGGGTACACAGTCCAAGAGACCCCTCTGGAGCCGGTGCTTCATACTTCCTCTGTATACGCACCCAGAATCTGAAGTTCAGATCCCACTCAGTTAGGCTTTGGCTGTGTGGCTTTGGGTATGTTCCTTAACCTCTCTGTGTCATGTTTTTCTTAGCTGTTAAGTGGGGCACAAAGGCTTGGAGACAGAAGTCCCAGAAGGCTCCCACTAAGTGATACTTCCATTTCTGTGATGTCTAAAACATGGAAGTGACAGTCCCTGAATGAGGGCAGATTTTACTCCCTGTCAGCTTCTGCGGCCTTTCAGGTATGTATCAATCGTCTGGGATGCTTCCTGGCCAGAGTGCCCTGAGAGTGGGGAAGGATGTGGTCCACAGCAGCGTCTTGAGGCACGGGCGGGCAGGGTTGGAACTAGGATGTCTCAGCCAGTGAGCGAGATAGCCTGTGCTACTCAGGACACCCCAGGGCTCCACAGCACTGGTAATGGGGTGGGATTGTTGGATGGGGTGCATGTCCCACTGTTACCCCAAGTTCTGTTCTGGGTCCTCTGCTCTCTCAGTGACCACTCAGCCAACCTGCCCATGTTTTTGTTTGGGTTCCCCACATCCCAGCTTCACCTTGAGACAGAGGGCCGCCTTTGTCTTGAGGTGACCATGATGAACATGGGGATCTCTGTGCACACTCCTTGTCAAGTCAGTTACTCAGCTGGCGTCTCCTTCAGGCTCTATCTCAATGACAGACAGCAGATGGGTCTGGGTCACGTTATGGACATGTCCGTGTGGCCCCTCGGGATACTTGAGGGTATGCAACTACCTCCGCTCCTAGCTGGGATTTTGTTTGAGTATGTCCCTGCCAGCTTCCTCCTGCCTGCACCTCCATCCTTGGTTGTCTTCAGGACCTGTCTTGCTCTTCAGGCTCCATTGAGAAGGAGAAAGGAAGAAGTCAGGGCAAGTTCAAGGGTGTGTGGTGCAACCAGAAGCTTCTGAGAATCCTTCTGAGTAGGGCCAGCGGCCCTGGGCTGCTGCAGGGGTAGATGCTGCTCATGGAAATGGCACCCAAGGGGAGGCATTCTCCACCAGCAAGCTCCTGTGCAGAGGAAATTATTACATTTCTGGGCTGAGCACAAAACAGACAGTGTCTGTGAGGTGCTTCAGCTGAGCTCAGGTGAGCCCAGGGTACACAGGGTGGGCACCTCAAAAGATCTTACATTTAGGAGGTGTGCTGGCCAAGAAAAGGCAGCCCAGGAAGTCAGCAGGACAGAACTAGGATACTTCTTTCAGCCCAGTTTCCCTGCTTCAGCACCCAGCTGCCCGGGAGCCCAGGCTTCACATGGTCCTCTCTCTTGGTCTCAAAAACAGTGTCATGGTTGTGCTCAGGTTGATGCTATGGCTCTGTCACCTCTCCTGCTACAGGCTAAAGGGTCCCTTGTCTCTATCCCTTCTGTTTTTGGATTTTCCTGGCTTCCTCGTCCCTACAGCTTCTCCACCCCTGTAGCTTCTCCACCCCTGCAGCTTCTCCTCCCCTGCAGCTTCTCTATCCCTGCAGCTTCTCCACCCCTGCAGCTTCTCCACCCCTGCAGCTTCTCCACCCCTGCTCTTCTCCACCCCTGCAGCTTCTTCATCTCTGCATCTTTTCCACCCCTCCAGCTTCCCCACCTCTGCAGCTTCCCGAACCAGCCTCCCCATCCCTGAAACCTCCCCTCCCCTGCAGCTTCTGCTCCATCCCTCCCTTCTATCTCTCCCTTCTTTGGGCATTCATTCTCTGCTGTCTTTGCTCTTAGATCCATTCCTTGCGGGTAATTCTCTACCATCCCCCTGCAAAGCTTTGCCTTTGGGTTCAGAGGAAGAACAAACCCATTTCTGTAAAGCCGCTCACTGTTTTCCCTTCACAAGCCCCTGCTTTGTGCAGCAGGAGTGAGGCCTCTCAGGAGGATTGTGTTCCGGGAAATAGGCCTCAGGGATCTGTTTCAGGAATTCTGATGTTGACTGGGCTCTTTGCTCTCTGCACAGAATCCTGATCCAGGCCTCTGGTGGGAGGAGCTAACGGCTGAATGGAGGGCAGTGGCTTAAAGGGGATGCCAATCAGAGAGGAGGACTTTGGGGAGCTTTCTCCTGTCCTAGTGATTTCCAACAGGGGACAGGTATGGACAGTGGGAACAGATCCTTGTGGGAATCCTGCCATTTGCCTGACACTAATTCATACCCTGTAGAAATCCAGATCAGAGTCCAGTCATTCAGAACCTGCTGACTGAGTACCTGCTGAATGCCAAGTAGCAGAGTGCCAAGAGCAGGTGCTCAAACAGCATTTACTGGGCACCTAGACTTCAAATTGTACCGAGTGTAAGCACAGGTAGAGTGGGATTGGGGGGAACAGCTAAGCAGCAGGAGGGACAGCTGGACAGATTCAGGAAGATAAGGAGGCAGGACCAAAAAGAGAACAAATAACTCTATACAGAAACCATGGCCGTGTAGCAAGGTCCTGGGGTGAACGGGAATGTGGTATGCTTAAGGAAGGAGGGGCTGAGAGTAGGACTCACACACAGAAGATGGGATAGAGACGGGGCGAGAAAGAAAAGGCACAGCTGACACTTTGAGCTGCTCCTGAGGGGTGGGCACCAGTCCAGTGACCCAGCTCTCGGGGGTAAAGATGTCAAGCTTACACAAGCAGCCTGGGCCCTGGGACTCTACCATCTGTGGTCTCCGCTGCCATCACCAGGGAACAGGAATAGGGGTCAGGCTGCAGTAAGTGAGTACATCCTGGGGGGCTTTAGGTGATGCTCAGAGCGCTGCCGTCCTGCCCAGAATGGAGTCACAGATCCTTTTGGAGTGTCCGTGGAGAACTCATCTAGTTAGCTGGGCAGTCAGTCTAAACTGTCTGCAGCTTTGGCCAGGGACCAGTAAGACCCCTTCAGAGATCAGGTTATAAAGCTGTTGCTTTGTTTTCACAGATGGCAAGTCATTTTTACAAAGCTTTAACTGCGTGGTGTGCAGCATGTGGTGAAGGCTGCCTGCTGGAATCACCTGCAGGCTGTTGAAAGAATCTCAGGGTCCCAGATGCCCCCTGAACAATGACATCAAAGTCTCCAGGTGGGACCCAACATCAGTGTGTAATAAGTTCCTGGTGAAGACCAATGTGTAGTCAAGTCTGAGAGCCACCAGCCCCTTCCTGCCATGTGGACCAGGGGTCAATGGCATCAGCTTCCTGGAGGAGGCAGTTGGAAACTGTATCTCTATCCCTATCCTAGAGCCCCTGAGTCAGAGACTGAGTGTTAGCATGGCAAAGCCGGTCCTTAGTCAAGTTGGAAAAGCAGTGCTGGTCCTGTTGGTAAGGTGACCACCATGAAAACACGAAGACCTGAGTTCAGACCCCCAGCTCTCATGCAAAAGTATAGTGATGTGTGTCTATAATCCCCATACTGGGGAGATGGAGACAGGAGGACTCCTGGGGCTCACTGGCCAGCCAGTCTAGCTGTATTTGTGAGCTCTGGGTCAAGGGAGAGACCTTGATTAAAAAAATAAGGGAGCGAGTGGTAGAGAAAGATACTCAATATCAACCTCTGGCTGCCACATAAATGTGAAAACACATATGTACACACATGCTGCACACATATACACACAAGTACATACACACATATATATACACATACTAGCCCACATATATGCATACATGTAACACACATGTATACACATGTGTGAACACATGCATACATGCATATGCACACATATATACACACTAATCCATATACATCCACACATACTAACACATACACACATGTATACACACAATGTAAAGCACCATTCTAAATCATACTCTCCAGGGCTCTGGCTGTTTTACACAGATGTTTAAATTTTAATTAAATAAATAATCTGGCTCTTTGGTGGTACCAGCCACATTTCACACGTTCAGTGGCAATATGTGCCTAGTAGCCACAATGTTAGACAGGGCAGAAAGAATATTTTCATTCCCAGAGATTGCACTGTTCCAGAACATTCTTCATTTTTAAATACTGTAGGCATACAGACAAACAGATGGTACTATCCCTTGGATGTGATAAAAATAAAATATATTCGGCACCGTGGGTGTGTCTAGATTATTGGTAGTTTTGTTTATTGTTAATAAGTTCATCTTTCATAAGAACACAAGAGGGAGGTGGAGCTCTGCTGGGATGCTCACCCAGTGTGCCCGAGGCCCTAGGTCGGTGTCAGTACCTCACAAAAGAGGGAATGGCAGTGAGTCTGGCCTGAGGCTGTAGCTTGGTGGCAGTCTAACATTCATGGGAACCTTGATTCAATCCAGGACACTTAGGAGAAGCAGAGAAGGTGGGATGTGACAGCTCAATCTTTTATTGCCAGCAGAAGGGTCAGGGAGGCAGAGACAGGCAGAAGGGTCTCTGAGTTTCAGGCCAGCCAAGGCCTGAGATCTGGAGATCCTGTCTCAAAAACCAAAAGAAGAAGAAGGGGAGGAGGAGGAAGAAAGAGAAGAAGGAGAGGGAGGAGAGAGGAAGAGGAAGAAGAGGGGAGGGAAGGAAGAGGAGGCGTGTGTGTATGTGTGTGTGTGTGTGTGTGTGTGTGTGTGTGAGAGAGAGAGAGAGAGAGAGAGAGAGAGAGAGAGAGAGAGAGAGAGAGAGAGAGAAAGGGGGGTGAGAAAACAAGCCACACCCTGAATAAGTGCACTTTGTAGGCAGGGACATACAAATAGATAAGGGAGAAATTGGAGAAGCAAGATCCATTTCAGGAGCCAGAATGGCATGTGAGATGGTTCCTGTTGGCCCGCTTTCCACTGTCAGAGTCTCTGTAACCATCCTTTGCCATTGACTGGGCACACTCCCCTCTGATCACAATGCAGAAAGCATTATTGGATAGATGTGACTGATGCATGAGCCCAGGTGCAGGTACCATAAGCATGCTCTTCGTCAGGTAAATAACAGGCAAGCAGGGAAGAAGTCAGTGTGACACTGTGAATCAGTGTCCCCTGTTTGAGGGCATGGTGGCAGGAAGGGATTGATCTTGGAGCCAAATCTTCCCTTTCCCAGGGGAAGGACAGGTAAGACGGGCAGCCCAGCTGCTAGAGTAAGCCAGCCACCTGGGCAGCCAGCAGAAGGTGTGGTACAAGCTGGCATTTCCCTTACCACATAGTCTTTGGGTGTGCTTCTCCCAAGTGATCATGGAGTCAGGGGTGAGTTAAAAGAGGGGAAAGTCAACAGGCAGTGTTAACCCCACTGGGCGAGAAGAAGACCACTGCCACAATTTTTGAGCCAAATTTGAAGCAAGCTTTATTAAATACTGGCCAAGATGATGGACATTACTAGCCAGGTCCATATCCAGGACTCCTAGAGAATGGCCATTTCGGGACCGGCCCAGAAAACTCAACTTCCAAAAGCCATCAGGGCTGGACCATCACATTAGCATTATGTGAATTACATTAATAAGCCCACAAGGCTACATCCAATCAGGGGCAAGCATACATCCTGACATTCTTCCTATCTATGTACCTCCTGCCTATGTGTGATCAAGCACATCTTGTGCAGTTGGGGCAACCCACCTTTTTTACAGAAGTGAAAACGCCTGGCTTGTTACCTTACACAAACAACAGGCCCCAACATTCCAGGAAGTTATCTGTCCTTGGGCAAGCGGGGCTTGCAAATAAGAGGTGTTTTTGTTTATAGCTCTCTTAAGCACAGTAATTTAAACTTAAAACACAACTTTAGCCCTTACAGCAGATATACCCATAGAACATGCCCTCTCACATAGCTATATGTGCGTTTGGCTGCTGTTCAGATCTCTGCAAACATATAGTGAGCCCTGAGTTCTCAGCTCATCATCTTGTTATTAAAGCTGAGCACCTTAGGGATTTGGGGCTCTCTCATGGCAACCTGGGAAAGAGTCAGAGCCAACCTAACCTTTAAAGGGGAACACGGCCCAGCATCAGCTGGTGGTTTTTCCAGGGTCACACAGCTACCACTGACCTCGTTGAGCATTCCTAGTTTGAAAGCAACCCCCAAATTTGACACATATCAAAATACAGAAGTGTTTCCAGAGTTGACATGACTCCACACATGGAAAATCCCACCTCAGATTCATATGAGACACAATAATCAAAATGCAGATGTGCTAAAAAATACTGCATCAAGTTCCCTCAGGGTTGTGTGCATAGGAGTGGGTAAACACGAGGGGAATTTGTTTGCAGGCTTTGGTGCCAAGCTTGAGATATTTCACTGTAAAAATGCAAATGTTTTAGTGTCTAAAGTTAATCTGACATCTGCAATACTGTTGGTCCCAAGCACCTTGGCTCAGGGACCCTCAGACTGCAGAGCACAACAGAGGTTGAATTATTTGATGTTTACTCATAACTATCTGGAAAGAACCTGGCCCTGGGCATGCCTCGGCGTGGGCTCTGTTTTCATGGAGAATCTAAACAGAATGACAGTGTTAGGGTGTGTGGCTAAAGTGAACTAGGAAATTAAATGACCTCATGCTGTGGGATGTCATTCTGTATGCTGTGAATATGTGTTGCTCTGATTGGTTGATAAATAAAATGCTGATTGGCCAGTAGCCAGGCAGGAAGTATAGGTGGGGTGAGCAGATGAGGAGAATTCTGGGAAGAGGAAGGGCTGAGTCAGGAGTCGCCAGCCAGACACAGAGGAAGCAAGATGACAAGGCAGAACTGAAAAAAGGTACCAAGCCACATGGCTAAACATAGATGAGAATTATGGGTTAATTTTAGTGTAAGAGCTAGTCAGTAATAAGCCTGAGCTAATGGCTGAGCAGTTATAATTAATATAAGCTTCTGAGTGATTATTCTATAAGCGAGCCACAGGACTGCAGAGGCTTGTCAGGACCTGGCCAACTACAACCTCAAATTATGACAAATGGAAAAAACAAAACAAAACAAAAAACCACCACCAACAAAAAAAACCCTGAGGGACTGCAGACGAAGAGGGAGGGGTTGGTTGAACTCTCTTTTGCAGAGAGTTCTCTGGAAAGAGAATGCTGGTGCTCGTGTGGTGGTTTGAATGAGAATGGTCCCCATAAACTCACATACTTGAAAACTTAGTCATCAGGGAGTGGAACTATTTGAAAGGATTAGAAGGATTAGAAGGTGTGGCCTTGCTGGAAGAAGTGTGTCACTGGGGTGGGCTTTGAGGTTTCAAAGGACCATGCCAATCTCAGAATCTCTCTCTCTGCCTGTGGATCAGGATGTAGCTCTCATCTGCTCCAGTGCCTGCCTGCCTGCCTGCCCCCATGCTCCCCTCCATTATGATAATGAACTAAACCTCTGAAACCGTGTCAGGGCAAATGCCTGCCAGAGAAAGGGGCAGGTGAAGCTCCAGTGAGGGGCAGATACCCCTTTACTTCATTTCAAAGATAACTTCTGAAGCTGGGCATGGTGGCTCATGCCTATAATCCCAACAGTCACGAAGCTGAGGCAAGAAGACCGCTCTGAGTTCAAGGCTAGTCGTGGACTGTTAAGTGAGTTCCAGGTTAGTTTGACCTATAGAGTTAAGACTCCACCTCAACAAAAACACAAACCACCACCACCAAAACCCAGACTAAATCAATCAATCAATCAATCAATCAAACAAACAAACAAACGAAAACCTCAAAAATTAACATGTAACTTTGTGGCTTGCATTTCTTTTTGCTGGACATTGCTCAGAGGCTGGTTTGCATGGACCCCAGTGTTCATCTGTCTTCTTCTACAATGTGGTGACTCAAAGCTGGGCTCCCTGCCAAGAGCTCTGCCAGAGAAAAGTGAGCTGTGCAAAAAGCTTCGAGCTACACTGAAGCAGTAAACAGCAGAGACTTAGTTTTCCTCTACTCAGCCCCCCCTTGTCAAGTGGAACATCCTTGGAGAATACTGAATTTGGGGATCTTGACTTGCTGAAGTGTGTGTGTGTGTGTGTGTGTGTGTGTGTGTGTGTGTGTATGAGATGAGGCTGGCTTTGCCATTTTGGAGCATGGAAGGAAGACCTGAGAAGTAGTTATCATCATATTAAGTTTTTCTGGAGTCTATGATATGATGATATGACAGGCATGATTCTAAGCATATTATGTCTGGTAGTTCATTTAATCTGTGTAATAACTAAAAATCCTGTGTACAACTAACACTACCACTTTACAGGGTCAACAGTAAGCAACAGTGGCTCCAGAACTCCTGCCCCTCAGCTCTGTGACTAGTAGGACCTTCCAAGTCCCATTGACTACAAATACAGCCCCCTCTCTCCCTTTGGCCCTGTGCTCAACTACATGTGACCCTCTCTCAAGGAGGTCTTACTAAAAGCACACAGTTGACCTACCTATCACATCTCGGGATACTTTCTGGACAACTTTTTTAGGCAAACATGATAGTTTGTCTGTTGTGGAATACTCCTTTACACTGTGTGAAGATGTGTCACTGTGGTTGGTTTAATAAAGAGCTAAGTAACCAATAGCCAGGAAGAGGTTAGGTGGGACTTCTGGGAACAGAGAAGAAGAAAGTGGGGGTCGTGAGCCAGATGCAGAGGAAGCAGGACATGCAGGAGGAGAGGTGAAAGCCACGAGTCACATGGCAGCATGTAGATTAACAGAAATGGGTTAATTGAAGTTTTAAGAGCTAGTTAGAAACAAGCCTAAGCTAAGGTCAAGCTTTCATAATTGATAAAAAAAAAAGTCTCTCTGTGTCATTATTTGGGAGCTGGCTGGTGGGACAGAGAAAGACTCATTACATTTGACAGCTTGATGGGAATTAGAATCACCATGGAAACAGAATTCTGTCTGTGTCTAGGTGTCTAGAAGGGCATTTCCACTGAGCAAAGACTCACCCTGTGTTAGTGTTTTTGTTGACTTGACACAAGCTAGGGTCTTCTGGGAAGAGGCAACCTCAACTGAGAAAATGCCTCCATCAGATTGTCTTTGGCAGATCTGTGGGGCATTTTCTCGGATAATGATTCATGTGGAGGGCCTAGGCACAATGGATGTTGCTACCTCTAGGCATTCAGCCCTGGGAGGCAAATGAAAGGGAGCTGAATGTGAGCCTCAGAAGAAGCTAGGAAGCAGGTTTTCGATATGGTTTCGGCCTCTCTCTTCCTTAATGTCCCATCCTAACTTCCCTCCATGATGGAGCAGGGTCAGGACATGTAAGCCAAATAAACTGTGTTCTCCCTGAGTCGTTTCTAGTCACAATGTCTGTCACAGCAATGGAAAGCAAATTAAGACATGCCATGCAGATCTCTGACTGGATGAAAAAGAGAATGTGAGCTGAGCACCTGCTTGCGTCTCTCTGCTTCCTGGATGCAATGTTGCCTCATTGCTGCTGCACCTTCCCTTACGTGACAGGCTGCACCTTCAACCTGTCTCTTCGTGACTCACAGAGTCACAAGGAACTCTTCCTTCCCTTCCCTACACTGCTTTTATCCGGTATTCTGTGACAGCATCAGAAAACAGAGGGGCCCTGCAGCTTTTGTTTGCCTTCGGGTGTTGCGGGTGAGGAAACAGACTCACAACGCTCATCCGTTGGGCTGGCGCCTCCCAGGTAATGAAGAGCTGGAGTCAAATCGACATCTGGATGTTAGGTGACCCTTGACCTCACACCACTTAGGTTTTTTTTTTTTTTTTTTTTTTTGAACAGAGACTTTGTGTCTCAAAGGTTCCCGGCCAAACCTCAGCCATGTGGGACTTTTTCAGCCCTGCGGGAGAAATGGGACTTTTTATTCTCAGTCCCTCAAGCACGTGAGAGATTTAGGGACAGGTTGTTACGAAAGCCCCCAAGGCCCTGGCTTTTGTCCTGGATGGAAGTTGTCTAGTGATTGAGGATACCGAGTTAAACAAGCCCAGTGGTGGGGTGTGTCTTCCTCGGTTTCTCCTGGCTTCTAGTCCCCGTCCCTCCTGCTGTCCCTGCTGACTTCAGTCTCATCCACTCCTGGGTATTAATTTGCTCTACTTCTGGCCGAGTTCCAAACCCACACCTACACCCAGGATTTAGCTCTGGCCTACCTTGCTTTGTCGTGCATCTGCGTTTTCCCACCAGGGCCCTGCCCAGGTCCCACAGGCCCTTTTCTGTTTCCCATCTGCTGCCTGTGTGGTCACAGCTAAAGACTCACACCTGCATCCTTCTGCAGAGAAGGCCCTGGGCCCCAGCAGCTGCCCTACTGGGAGGCAGATGCCAGATAATGACCCCTTCCACCTGTCCTCAGGCACAGTGTCTGTCCCCAGTAGGTTACTAGTGTGGCCCAGGTTCCTCCTGCAAGCCATCTGTGATGTCCCCACCCCTGTAGGCCTGGCTGAGGCTCCCCCTGCTTTCCTGCCTCAGTGTCTTCACTCAATGTGGTTCACCATGGAACACTGGGTCCCCCAATCACCTGTCACAGTTTGTCCTTCATTCACAGGCCATGGCCACTTCTGCTTTGTTGAGGAAAAGTGTTTAACCTTTGTTTGAATGCATGATGGTAGGTGTGACCCTGGTTTTCCCCTTCTCTTGAACACCAGGTTTCACTTGTTCTTGCTGGGTGGGTGTCACCTGGATCTGCCCTGCCACTCAGCATTCTCAAGGTCACTGTGGATGGGATTCATCTTAGCCTTTGGGAGGATATTGGTTGAGTTGTGACTCCCCGACAGGGGTTCAAATCCAAATCTCAGCCCTAGAAGTGTGATCGTATTAGGATGCAGTGTCTTTTCAGTCAGGGTTAAAAAGAGGCCATGAAGATGGGTCCTAGTCCAGGAGAGACCTACAGTCAGTCACACATATAGGAAGGACAATGATGGAGAGATACAGGGAGCATCCGGTCACCACAGAGGCAGAGACTGCCGGGAACACCCAGAAACACTGGCAACACCAAGAGCTGAAAGTTCTGGAACACATTCTTCCCAAGAGCCTTCAGAGGGAGCATACTTCAGCTTCAGATTTCCCACCTCCAGGAGTGAGAGAGAACACATCTCTCCTGTTTAGGATCACCTGCTTTCTAGATAAAGCTCTCTCATTCGATAGCTTTCAAAGGTCTTCTTGCAAAGAGATTTGGGAGTTGAGAAGCAATTCGCCTGCCTTCTGAGGGCAAGGATGATAGCCATGGATTCAAGTTGCTAAAGTGACCTAGAGAGCTGCAAGGCGACCTTGCCTTGTTAGGTTAGTAGTGCCAGGTGAGGCCCGCTGCTCTGGCAGGTTCTTTAAGACAGCCAGCTGAATGGATGGCAGTGGTTATGAATCTGGTTTCCCCCTTCTCTTGAACTATGAAGTGAACACTTGCCATTTCATCTCAGCATTCCTTCCCTGTGGTGGTTTGAATGAGAACAGCCCCGCTGGAGGCTGGATATTTGCGTGCTTGGTCACCAGGGAGTTCATTGTCTGAAAGGATGAGGAGGTGTGGCTTTGTTAGAGGAAGTGTGTCACTAGGGGTGGGCTTTGAGGTTTTCAAAAGCCCAGGCCAGGCCCAGGGTCTTTCTCTGCCTGATGCCTGCAAATCCAGATGTAAAACTTTCGGCTGCTTCTCTGGCATCTGCCTCCATGCTTCCCACCAAGATGAGGACGGACCAAACTTCTGAACCTGTAAGCCAGCCTCAATGAAATGCTTTCCTTGATAAGATTTGTTGTGGTCATGGTGTCTCTTCCCGGCAACAGAATACTAAGACATTCCCTCAGCTTCCTTTTGGAAATTGTTATTATTGTCAAGTCTCATGTGTCATCTGTGAGGCAAGGCAGCTACTCAGTTTCCCCTTCCCCACATAGGTGGGGTAGGAGAAAGGACCCCTAGTGTCCACCCTCAGCCTCAGTGATGGAGATGGGAGGCACAGAGTGCAGCCTGTCAGAATCCTCTGGCATTCACCCATAAGGACCTAAGGAGAGGATTCTCCGTTTACTTTGGAAGCCAGAAAGGTGAGAAGAGCTTCCTCAAGTCTATCCATGGAAGAGGGTCTATTGTTCCCAGAGGAAAGGAGCCTGAGCTGTGAGGAAAAGCACAACCAAACCCAGGCAGGAGACAGGGAGACCCTTATCAGTAGATTCACCAGAACTCCAAGGCCAAGGCCACACACAAGTTTTCATGTGGATGATTAAAAAAAAGAGTTCCCTTTTTATTTAAGCTTTGAGGTGGTTTCTGGCACCATCCCAACCTACAGTAGTCTGAAGAATAATGTCCCTCAAGCCACCTGTCTGGGAAAGTGCTAGTGTATACCCAGAAGTCCTCTGGAGTTGTCAGAAGGTTCAGGGTACTGTCCCTGTGGAAAGCTTCTAGCATTATACGGAAATGCCAAGGAGAGAGAGCCAAAAGACGGAGGGCATGTACTATCCAAAACCTGGCTCAGTATGTTTGAGAAAGAAAACTGTAGCTGGAGAGTTTTCTCTCCGAGTCCCGCTAAGCCCCGGAAGTCCGACAAAACACACAGACGCTTATATTATTTAAACTGTTTGGCCTAATGGCTCAGGCTTCTAGCTATCTAGTTCTTACATCTTAAATTAACCCATTTTTATAAATCTATACCTTGCCACGTGGCTCGTGGCTTACCGGCATCTTCACACGCTGTTTGTCATGGCGGCGGCTGGCCATGTCTCCCTCCGCCTTCCTGTTCTCTCAATTCTCCTCTCTGTTAGTCCCACCTATACTTCCTGCCTGGCCACTGGCCAATCAGTGTTTTATTTATTGACCAACACATTTGACATACAGACCATCCCACAGCAAAAACGGTTGTTGGGGAGGGACTGTGGCAGAAGACAGCGATAGTGTTCTTAGGAGGAGAGGCAATGGGAAGTCTTTACTATGGACCAGCCAATGAGAAACCCAGAAGTCAGGAACTTTCCCTACAATGAGGGCGACAGAACCTTCTGTGTTGGCAGAGAGGACTCAATGCTCGGTTGGTAAGGGTGATATTACCTAACCTTCGCTTTGGCTAAGCGGATTTGCCTTTGCATCCTTTGGTTTAAGAACAGTAGCAGCAGTAGGTCTTTAACTCTGCCCATCATACTCGCTGGGAGGCAAGATGTCCCTGCTTCTCACAGAGCTTAGGCACATTTGAAGGAATTTTCCAAATGCCATTTTTACTGAAACTTGACCTTTGTGAACATCTGGCCCTGTGTTAGTAGTTTTCCTTGTTCCTGTGACAAAATAAATAACTTAAAAGGAGAAAGGTTTCTTGTAGCTCATACTTCTGGAAGGTTCTGGCCATCCTGGTTGGGAAGGCATGGCAACTGGGTTCAGTTCGTGGTGATAGATGGAAAAATTCCAGGCTAGCCTCCACATCCCAAAGTTTACACAACCTTCCCAAACACTGCCATCCCCTGGAGACCACATGTTCATGCATGTGTGTCTGGGGAGCAAGGTAGGCAGTGGAGTGGTGGGGAGGGCATGTCCTATCCAAATCATAGCCATAACAGAGCAGAATGCCCTGAATTAGATTACACCATAATAAACCTTTACCACAGCACATGAAGCTGAGTGTGTGTGTGTGTGTGTGTGTGTGTGCGTGCGCGCACTTGTGCTCAAAATCTGTCCTTTCTGGAGATCTAGTGATGAATTGAGGCTCAATATTTAAAAGCCATGTAATAACTTGGCTCTGTAGTGGTTGGAATCCAACTCCCTTGTAGATGCCTCTCCTCCTGTGGGTGCTGTACATGATACACACATGAAGATGCCTTGCGATGGCCATGTGGGGAAAATAATCCTTCAGCGCAGTGTACCAGGCAGCTTTGATCCCACTGAGCAAACTTTCAGCTCCGAGGCAGTGACTCCGCCCTCAACGTCTTGAGAGGCGTTTGCTTGCGGCCGGCTCTTCTGTGTGCGCTGGGTGCTTGCTGTCCTTCTGGCCCCGCGGGGCTTTTCGATTAGAATGAGTGTTATGTGGTCTGATTTCCTGACATAGACTGTAGTGCCCACCTCAGAGAGTCTGTCAGCACAGCAGGAAAGCTGCCCCGGCACTGTGGCTTAGCTGTTTCGGGGGAGACTGTGATGGAGGTGGAGGAGGACCCGCATTTCAGTTCTGATATTGGAGCCTCTGGTGTATGTTTAGAGAGAAACCACAAATTTGACGGTGCTGTCTCCACCCCAAACCCCAAACCAAACCAAGCCCCTTCTAACAGTCATTTCTAAAGTGCTTCAGAGTGGCTGTTCCTTCCTATCTGCTCCTCCCAGAGTGAGCCATTTTTTTCAAGAGAACATCAGTGTCTTTTAGCGTCTAGACCCCTAAGTGAATCTGATTGGCTTTCCTTGTTTGTCCTGGTTCCTTTTGGCCGAAGAACACTGTGGGCTGACAGCCGGGCGAGCAGGGCCTGTGTCAGGCACCGTCCCCTGAGGTGGGGTGTGAGCAGGGATTCCAGGGTGAGGGCATTTTAAAATGCAGTTAATCAAGTTGTCTTTGTGAAAGGGACAAACCAAGCTCTCTCTCCCTCACCGCAAATGGGCCCTGTTTCTAGTGAGTAATGGCAAAAAAGAAAGCTCGTTGGACGCCTAAACTTGGCACTGGCAGGTAGGACATAGCAAGTGCTTGCCAAAACGTGTGCCCATGGGACTCTTCAAAGGGAAGATGGCCGGAAAACATGCAGAGCTGCACACAGAGGAATCTGCTGCACTATTCCCATTACGGTTTTTCTCGTTCAGGGAACCCATCTTGGATTTTGTCCCTTCTTAGATTGATTTGCTTTTCTGTCTATAGCCCAGGCTGGCCTGGAACTCTTAATCCTCTTGCCTCAACCTCCCTGGTGCAGAGATTACAGATGTGCACTGCGGTGCTCATCTCCTTCCGGTGCAGGGATTACAGATGTGCATTGTGGTGCTCATCTCCTTCCAGTGCAGGGATTACAGATGTGCACTGCGGTGCTCATTTCCTTCCAGTGCAGGGATTACAGATGTGCACTGTGGTGCTCATCTCCTTCCAGTGCAGGGATTACAGATGTGCACTGCGGTGCTCATCTCCTTCCAGTGCAGAGATTACAGATGTGCACTGCAGTGCTCATCTCCTTCTCATTTGATTGACTGCTTCCCTTGTCATCATCTTGCTGCCTAATGAGCTCAGCCCTGGGCTTCCAAGGCAACTGGCCAAGAAGATGAAGTTGACGTTTGAAATTGAGCACTCTCTTCCCTCACGCCTCGCCCCACTCTTCTCCTTTCACATCCCACGACCTCGGAATTGAAGCCACGCAGCACCAATTTTTCAACCCACTCAAGCCTGTCGTTTCTAAAATCCCAATGCTTCTTGAGTTTTGACTCTGAGCCAGTCACCAACAAGCATTTTTTGCAGAGGGTTGGACAGAGAGCAGTCTCAGCTGGTGAACCATGCTGTTTCTCCCACAGCCCTTCTCTCATGTTATCCTGTCAACAACACAGTAATGACAAAGCACAAACAAGCAGGTGTACCTATGTTTCAATAAAACTTTATTTATAAAAAGAGGTAATAGGCCCATTATGGCTTGAGGGATAAATATAATGAGTCTGTGTGATCTATAAACTGAAGACCCAAAAGGCTTTCAAGAATGTGACGCCAGTAGAAACTCCGCCCTCTTGCACTGAAGGAGAAGGGGGCAAAAAGACCGGAGGCTGCTGGATTCCAAAGTTCTACACACACAAGAAACAAACAGGCTGATGGAACAACCCAACTGCAAACACACAATTGTGCTGGTTACTTTTGTTGACTTGGCACAAACCAGAGTCACCTTTGAAGAGGAGACCTCAACTGAGGCATTTCCTCCGTCGGATTTGCCTGTAGGCATGTCTGTGGGACATTTTCTTGACTGATTGTTGATGTGGGCAGTGTGGGTAGTGCCACCCCAAGGCAGGTGATGCTGGGTTGTATAAGAAAGTCATCTGAGCAAGCCATGGGGAGCAACATGCCTGCCTTCAGTTCCTGCCTCTCCCACTTCCGTGCCTGCCCTGACCTCCATCAAAGGTGGACTGTTAGACAGATAATCTCTTTCCTCCCTAAACTGCTTCTTATCCATGTTTTATCACAGAAACAGAAAGTGATTAGGACTGCCACCCTTCCTGAGAAAGGAAGGCCAACTCAGAGAATGAGCCATGGTCCCAGAGGGTAGAGCCAAGAGCCAGGTCCTGAACCTACCTGGGTTTTGCTGGATTCAGAACCTGCTTGGGGCTAGCCACTTGCCCTTTCCTTCCATGTGCCTGCCTGTTTGAGTGGGTGTGGGTGTGGCTGTGACTGCTGTATTATGTGTTACTTAGTCACTTCCTCCAAACTGAAACCTTCCCTCTTGGAGGCGACAGAGGAATTCACCTAACTTACCAGGCTTGGGAAGTCACAAAAGCACGAGTCTCCTCTCTGATGTTAGAGAAGCACAATTGTTAGGGACAAGAGCGTTTTCAGTGCACCCAGCTGCCTGAGTTGTGCTGGAGTCCCAGCACCGCAGCTTTCCAAAGTGGATGCCCATGTCTGATGGGGCTCTCAGGGGTGCAGCTGCCTGTGAGTCACCCCAGTAGACCCACTGGGCACTAAGCTGGACCCTCATGGGATGGTTTCTTGGATCCATTATTGGTGCCCTGTCTGGGATGAATGGGTTTTTGTCTACACATCCCCTAGAAAAGTCGTGAGACACTCTATCTAGGAGCAGGTGACTAGTCGTTGACTATTTTCACAGGTGCCCAGATGAGTAGAGTGGGTACCCCATGCTGGATCCTACCTGCGTCTCACTCCCATCTGAGTGCGGGGAGATGATGCTACTTGAGAGTTTACTGATGAGACCAAGGTGAGACTTTGGACTTAAACCAATGCTATAATGTGCTAAGCGTTTGGGGGAGTTGTGTCAGTGAGGCTGAGACATGTGCAAGTCTTGGAGATAAGGGGTGAGTTTACTCTAGGCTAAATGCTGGCCCACCTCTCCAAAAGATGTCCACATCTGGAATCTTTAGAAATTGTGAGCAGAATACCTTATATAGTAAAGAGAGCTTTGTGAATATGACCATTGTAGGGCTCTTGAGATGGGAGATGACCCTAGTGTACTGATATTACCACTAGGCTTGCAAGAGGGAGGCATGAGCATCCAAATTAAAGAATGGAAGGAGGTAAGGCCAGAAGAGAAAGATGCTGTATGCCTGGCTTCTGGCTTCAGGATGAAGTGGGATGCAGGAAGCCTCTGGGTCTTGGAAGAGCAAGGACAGATTCTCCTTACTTTGCAGAAGAAAGACAAGCCAGGTAATACCTTCACATGAGCTGTTTTTTTACTCTATAATGATAATATGTGTTTGCTGTACATTCATATTATTTTCATCTTGCTACAATTTTAATTTTAGTGTTTGTGTGTGTGTGTGTGTGTGTGTGTGTGTGTGTGTGTGTGTGTGTGTTTGTGTGCATGCCATGCCATGCATGTAGAGGTCAGAGCACAACCTGCAGGAGTCAGTTCTTTCCTTCCTCCACACGGATCCCACTCAGCTTGTCAGGTTTGGCCGCAAGCCCCTTTACGTGCTGAGCCATCTCGCTGGCCCCAATCCCACTAAGTTTGCTGTGCTTTGTGATGGCAACAGTCGAGGCTGCCACAGGTTTTGCCAACCACTACTCTAGACACAAACTATGTGTGGGCTTCTGGGCATGTCTCTCTCAGCCTTCACTACGGCCCTCTGGGGCAGGTGTGAACATCCTCACAGGCATTTTGGAGATTGCTGCTTGCAGAGCTGGGCTCAGCAGTCAAGTTTCTCATGCTCCAGAGCCTACATCTCTCTGTTGTATTGCCTTTGTTGGACACAGCCCCATTGTGATCACCTCAGAGGGCCTTCACAGATCCTGTTTATCACGCTTAATTCTCCTGGATCTGTACCAAGCTCTGGAAGCTTCCCATTGCTTCTGCCACTCCATGTTCCATTTACTCAGCGTCTAGACTCAGATTTAACTAGTGGTTAGGCTTGCTTTACATTTGAAGGTAGGTGTTTTCAAAAAGATGCCAATTCCAGATGAATCAACATCTCCTTCTCTGAAAAACACTAGCCACTTCCTTTGATGAAATACACACCTCCATCTATGTTGTAAACTGAATCACACACACACACACACACACACACACACACACACACACACACACTAATATACCATCTATTGGAGAAGGAAGCCATCTGCAGGAAGCCAGGAAGAGCCCTTAACAGGAAAAAAAAAAGCCATCAGCACCTTTGTCTAGGGTCTCTCTGCCTCTGCAACTGGGAGATGTAATTATCTGCTATTTATGTGACCCAGTCTTTGGTGTTTAGTTATAGCAGCCGACCCGACCAAGGTTTATAAAGAGTCAAACCTAAGCCCCAAAGCGGCATTGGAAGTCACAGCTGCAGCCAGCCTGTACGTATGTGATGCCGGGGCCACACAGGAGCTAGGGCAGCACAGAGTGGCAAGCTGCCTCAGTGGTCCTCCTCCGTTAGTACTTATGCCCACGACAAATCCTCTCTTCTTGAATATGGTGGAGCTAGCCATTTGCTTTTAACCAATGAAATGGAGCCAAGGTGAGGGAAGCCACTTTCATAGTTCCTGCGCATCCATCTTGCAGGAGACTGCCCCGCCCCCTCCCCCATGCCAGTTTTGCTGAGGCCAGTTGCTCCCTGCCCCCCCACCCCCACCCCGCACACACACACACCATGCCAGTTTTGCTGAGGCCAGTTGCTGTGCTGGGAGCTGGTCTAGGCTCATCTGGCAAGAACCGAATATGAGCTCCAGAAGACAGCAAGGAGGACCTGACGCTCTCAGTGCTCAAAGAACCAGATGCGCCGACAGCTATGTAAACTTGGAAGTGATACTTTCCCAGTCAAATCCCGTGAGCCCCCACTCCAGGACACAGTTTTGAACACAGCAGTGCAGAGGACCTCGGGAGCAGTCCCAGAACCTACAGAAGCTGTGAAATCACAAATGGGTGCTGTTGTCAGCTGCCAGCATGTACAGCCACAGATAGATAAAGCACATTGAGTGGGTGGATCTGGAGCTCCCTGACATATATCATGGGTCTGTAGCTTGCCTCACCCTTCTGGAATCATCCTGGTTACACTGTGCACATAGGAAGAGCTTGTGTTTTCCTCATTCCCGGAATGAAACGAGGTCATAGCCTATTTGCATTTTCTTTGCTGTGACCGAATAACCAACAAGAAGTAACACCAGGGAAAAAGGATTTATTTTAGGTCACACTTTGAGATGATACAGTCCACCGTGGTGAAGAAGCCATGCAGGCAGGCAGGAAGTGGCTGGTCACATTGCTACTGCAGTCACAAAGCAGAGAGTGACCAGGAAGTCGAGCCCAGGCTACAAAATCTCAACACCTCTCCCCCATTCCCTAGGGACCAGGTTCCTCCACCCAAAGGTTCTACAACCTTTAAATACAGCATCATCAGCTAGGGAGAAAGTGTTTAAGCACACAAGCCTATGGGGTGCTATTGGTGAAATTATTAAGGCCACTCTACGTAGTTAAAAGGGAGATTTATTTTGTGGGGTAACTTACAAGTGAAGGGATAGGTTACAGGGTCTGGGAGAAGTGTGGCGCAGTCCGGCAGTGTTCTCTGGAGAACTCTGCTTGGTCTACCTCCAGCGTCCTGGGTCCAGGAACCAAGGGAGCTCTGGCCCAGCTGGATCTCGGGGTCTTCAGGGTCCTCTCTCAGCCCTGCCTTGTAGGCGTGACAGTTACCGAAGCCTCAATGGGGGTTGGAACTTCCAGATCAAAGCTGGAATGGCTACCCACTACAGGGTGCATTTCAAACCACTAAATGAAAAGTATTCTGTTACTGACAGCAGTTATTATTTTATTGAGACAGTGTCTCTTGCCCAAGCTGGCCTCTAACTCAGTATGTAGCTGAGCAAGACCTTGAACTTCTGATCCTCCTAACTCTATCTCTCAAGTGCTGGGATTATAAGATTACACCATGCTTGCTGAAGATCAGACCCAGGGCTTCATGCAAGCTGGGCAAGCACGCTACTGACTGAGCTCTATCCCTGGTCTGCAGTTAATAATTTTTTTTTAAGTGTCAAGGGATCTCAAAGGGGAAACTCAATTTTCCTTGGAATTAAAGCAAAATAATTTGAAATTACCCCTGTGCGGGGCTCTTAACTCTCTGAAAGCCCACGAAAGAATGATTGACTTTGACAGTTACTGCAGGGACTCCTGACTACAGACAATTGTGTCCCCTGGGGCTATTTCTGGTAGGTACTGCTGAGAGGAGGCATGGGGCACAGGAGCCAGGAGTGAGGCTCTTGTCTTGAAGTATACAGGGGCGTGTGGTACTCAGGGTAATGTCAACGATGCTGAGGTCAAAGAATGGTATCTTAGTCCTCCTGTGAGGCAGACTTCAGTTATCATAGGTGATAGGCTTGGTTGTCAACTTGGCAGGATTCAGAGTCACCAAGGAGACAAGCCTCTGAGCATGCCTAGGAGGATTATCTAAATTAGGTTCCTAATTTAATTGGGGTGGGAAGACCCACCCTAAATGTTGGTGTTGGCAGCTCTATGCCATGACCTGGGGCTCCTGGCTGAGTAAAAAAAAACGAGGAAGCAAGCAGAGGTCTGGTATTTATCTCTCTGCCTCCTGGCTTGGATGCAGTGTACAGAGAAGCTGACTTAGGTTTCTGCCACCATAAGTATTCCACCATGATGGGCTGGCTCCTCAAACTGTGAGCAAAACAATCCTGCTTCCTTACGCGGCTTTTGTTGGGTGCTTTATTACAGCCCCAGGCACGGTAGCCTAAGCATCACAAGGGGCATCTAGAGAAGGAAACGGGTGAGAGGGTCTGGATTGCAGGGTGTTGGGTACAAAGTCAACCGCTGCTTTCCCCCAACCCACCTTTACTTACCAAGCAGATCTTGAGATGCCTTCATTTCAGCCCAGAGAAAAGGGCCAGGGTTGTCAGCCCATTGGTGTGGACATCATGGTGGGAAGCTGTGGTGCTAGGGCAGGCTGGCATTGAGTTTGCTCAGGCACAGAGATGGCCAGTCCCACTCGGTAGGGAAGACGAGGGTCAGGTGGCTGTCCTGTCCCATCCAAAGCCACAGGCACTCTTGCCAGTATCCAAGCTGTGTATTCTCGTCTAGAGAATTCCTCGTGCTCTTCTTCTTCAAGTCTTTGGAAGACTGTAGATTAGTTCAGACAGTCATTCAAACACTGTTTTTGCTAAGGTCTGCCTATTAAGATCTCCTCCGAGGACCATACACAAGTCTCTCAGGGTTCTCCCTGTGTCCCCATTTGACGACAAAGAAGCAGCTTCAGAATGCAGTAAGATGGTTGATCAGGGGACACGCAACTTGCTAAGCCCAGAGCTGGGCTTCAAAGCCAGCTCTTCTAACGTCGAGTTCAGGTTAACTTCTACCCTGGCCGGCACTAAGCCCCTGGTAAATAAAGGCTCCTTTTGGACATGGGAGTTATTTGCCATCCGAGAAAAGGCTGCCAGCAGCGCAGGTGTGCCGGGCAAGGCCAGCTAGGGCAGTAATCCCTCCACACGGCACAGTCCTAGGAGTGGGTAAGGAAAGCCAGAAAGGTTCTGGGGGTGGGACTGGGGGAGGGTAGTTGGAGGGCTGGAAAGAGGTGGGGCAGAGGTGTCACAGGAGCTGGGCTTAGTTGTAGGCAGAACAAAAGGCTAGTGCCTCGAATCAAACAACAGATTCACTTCTTGAAAGCTACTTCTGCCTCCAGAAGCTAAGAAGGAAAAAGGACCCAGGTTCAGCACCAAGTTCAGCACCAAGTTCAACACCTGTTCAGCACCAAGTGGTTCTGGGTGACAGTTTGAGGGTAGGTGGGGTCATACCTGCTGTGCTTCTTCTCTCCTCCCAGAGGAGCAGGCAGGCTTCTGACTGGGACATGTGGGGTGAGGGCCTTGATATCTCCACCCTCTGTGAGGAGATTTCAAGTTTAGGAGACAAGTGTCCGATCTCTGTCATAACACACTTGTTTCTCAGCGTCTGCTCATTTACATAAAAAGACAGAAGCAGAGATCTCTTCATAGTCAGACAATGGCAGCCATCATAGAGTCCAAGGAGACATCTTGTCCAAACGCCACACACACGGATGCCTTATTTAGCCATTTGTTTATTCGGTTTAAATTTTTTTTATTTAAGTGTTTATGTCTGTGTGATTGTATGCCACAGATATGCAGGTGTCTGCAGAAGCCAGAGGGTGTCAGATCCCGTGGAGCTGGCATTATACGTGGTTGTGAATTGCCCCGTGGGTTCTGGAAAGCAGACTTGGGTCCTCTGGAAGAGCAGCCAATGTTCTTAACCTTTGAGTTATCTCACCACCACTGCCCCACCTCCCCCTTTTTAAGACAGTGTCTCACGTAGCCTAGCTTGGCTTTGGATTCACTATGTAGCTAAGGATAACCTTGAACTCCTGATCTTCTGGCCCCCATGTCTCAAGCACTGGGATTATCGGAATGCACCACCACAGCCAGCAGCAGCCCTGTTTCGTAGGTCCATAGGATGACTTGGGGCTCTCTGGGCAGCAAGCTTGCATGCAGATGATGTAACTACATTCATTGATTCATCCACTCCACAAATCCCCAGTAAGCACCGGCTCTGTTATTAGGCACTGTTTGGGACCCGGGGAAACAGCCATGAACTTGGTACAATGCCGCTGTGTTCATAGGGCTCACTGACTAGATTGGGAGCCAGGCCAGAAACAAGCAGCTGAAGGAGAACTAAGTTGAAATTGCAGGAAGGTCAGAGATAGGATAGGCAATTATATTTGGATTTTAGATAAACTATAGGAACCTTAGGAAATCTCTATCCTCCAAATATTATATTACATCCTGGACTTTTTTTCCATTTTATTTTATGTGATTGAGTGTTTCGTCTGTATGTGTGCTTGGATACCACATGCTTGCAGCGCTTGAGGATGTCAGAGGAGGATGTTAAATCCCCTGGAACTGGAGACACAGTAGTTGTGAGCTACCATGTGGGTGCTAAGAATCGAACCTGGGTCCTCTGGAAGAGCAGCCAGTACTCTTAACCGCTGAGCCATCTCTCCAGCCCCCATCCTGGATTGTTGTTTGCCAAGTCAGCAACCCTAAAGCAATCTGCAGACGACCTGGATGGTGGGATGTTGTGTCACTTAGAGAAAGTACCAGAAAGACAAAAATACCATGTGATTTACTGAAAGCATTTGGCTCATACAATGCCAGGGACTTGGTAGCCCAGCATCTTTAGGGTTGGCTGTCGGGAAGGTGGTCAGGAAACTTCAAGGTGCAGTGGGAGCCATGGTCCAAAGGCAGACTTTGTGTTCTCCTGGCAGTCTCAGCTGTGTGTAAGGCCTTTTCTCTGGTTGGGGTCCTAACTCCAGTTATGGACTGGGTTACTGAAAGTAACTGCATATGGACTTTAATCATATCTACAAATCCCCTTCCCAGCAGTGTCTGGACTAGTGCTTCACTGGATAAATAGGGACCAGATGCTACTGGCCAAATTCATACACAAAACAGAGATCACGAGAGGACGGATGTCTATAGGGACACCTTCTGAAGTGTGGGTATTTGAATTGAGACTTGAATGTTGAGCCGTGGAACATTAAACTGCCATTCTAAAAATGTTCCAGATGGAAAGAAAACCAGATGGCTTCTCCCTTGGGCAGGGTTCCTCCAGTGGACCCAAGACAAGGATTAGGGACAGACTATTTATCTGGGAGGCTCGGGAGGCTCTGGGGAGGAAGGAGAGATGTGGGACAGGAGAGAGAAGCCAGGCCAGAGGGCTACCAACGCTCTTGCCACAGGGTGGCTGGACCTTCCTCTGGTTTCAGTACTCTGGGAAATGGCGGGCACGTACCACTGAGGGTTCTGTTCTTCCCCTTCCTCGCGCACGTTGGGCTTCAGTGGAGAACCGCGCTGGCTAGCCTCGGTCCCGAGAGAGGAGCCAGTGCAGCCCTGGAACTCTGAGGCACTGTGAAAGACCAAGGCTCTTGCTCGCTTGCTTTGTGTTGAAGGGACGCACACCATGTTAGTTTTCAATTTGGCATTAAGTTTACTGTCTCTAACTCTTTCTTTCTTTTTTCCTTCCTTCCTTCCTTCTTTTCTTTCTTTCTTTCTTTCTTTCTTTCTTTCTTTCTTTCTTTCTTTCTTTCTTTCTTTCTTTCCTTTATTTCCTGTCTCTTTTCCCTTCCTTTATCCCTCCCTTTCCACTACCCAAATGCATGCTGTCTTGAAAAAGACCAAAATGAGGTAGAAACCTAAGTTATCCACAGATGGACATAGATGCATGATATTCTAGAAAGAAATATGACTAAACAAAGACTCACACACACTGATTTTAATAAAACGATGCCCCATGAGGACTATCAAGGCTGATCTTGCCCCCATGAGGATGTACCTTTCAAAATGGGATGGATGGATAGATAGATAGATAGATAGATAGATAGATAGATAGATATAACATACATATAATTAAGTGGATATAGATAGGTAGAAGGGGACACAAACCTACCTAGATAGATGGTAGGAGCCTGGTAGGCCCTCCTCATGTGACAGACAGCCCCATAGTCAGCTCTGCTCTCAACACAGAACACCAGGAAGTATCTCAACACTGGAGCTGGAGCCTGTCTGCCAGTCAGGCTTAGCCTGTCAAGCTGGAAACCACAAGAAGCACAAAGCAGGACTCTAACGTTCTCCAAGCGCCTGGCTTTCCTGCTGTTCCTGCAGTCAGCCAACAGTCACCAACGGAGAGTGAGTGTGGGTCGGACA
The DNA here is from genome assembly GCF_949786415.1 of Peromyscus eremicus. NCBI lineage: Eukaryota > Metazoa > Chordata > Mammalia > Rodentia > Cricetidae > Peromyscus > Peromyscus eremicus. The sequence goes on along the minus strand of NC_081418.1, from coordinate 111,892,171 downwards.
TTTCCAGGAATCCACCCAAAGGCACCTGTGGGTCACAGTCTGGAACAAGTCACTCTGTGGGACAACTGCCTGAAACTCCGCTCACTCCAATTTTGTTAGGAGTGATACTTGGCCTAAAGTGAGCAGGGTGGTGCTGACGGACTGCCTGAGTCAGGGGCAGAGCTGTCAGTCCACTCAAGTTCATGGATCATGCTCTTCACAGACACTGCCATGTTCCACTGTGCTCTTGTAGCTATACCTTGGTGCCTACTGACCCGGCTGTGTACTACCAGCAACTCTTTCTCCTTGCCTGGGAGTTGCCTTTTGCTAGTTTCCTTGTGAGCAGCCCTCAAGTGACTGCTGATGGAAGCGGGTGTATAAATATCCCCCTTCCCTTCCTCGGGACAGAGCAGCTCAGGGGTGCATTGCTACATGGACTCCTAGCATTTTTAAGTAGGACCAAGTGCCCATCAGTCACAGGGGTGGTGGTTTGAAAGCGTTTTTTTCTTTTTTCTGTCTCTCCTCTCTATCCTTTCCTATCTCGCGATGCCACCTTCCTTTTTAAATGAGCTACCCACACTGCCATCCTGATGTCAGAGACCATGGTTGAGAAGGCTAAGCAAAAACGGCTGGCCATTCATCCATCGGCTGGCCTCCCATCCATCAACATTCCTTCCATCCTCCTGTGTACCAAAGCTGTGTTCATGCAGGTGCCACGGACCTTTATGTAAGTACCATATGCTAGTCAATCACACTACTGGGGCTTTTATACCACTGAGATTTTAAAACTGCACTTGGCTCCACCTGGTGCCTTCCCAACCTCTGGTTTTTGCATGTGAGCAGGCTAGGGGAGGGGGAATCCCGCTGAGACTGAGTTAGCATCCCTGGGCCTGCCCAGCAGCTGGTGCAGATTCACTTACTCCAAGTTCATAGCTTGGCATTCTGATTTGTGCCTTGCCTCAGACTCTCAGGAGCCGGGGTGGGGGTGGGAGGTGGGGGGAGTGTTGGGGGTGGGAGGTGGAGGAGTGTTGGGGGTGCGGGGACTCAGATAATGTGAGCCACTCTCTAAGCTTGGCTCAGCCCATGATGCAGAGGTTCTAGGTGGACACAGAAGCTCTTGGGGCCTGCAGCAGGCCCTCCCTCAGTGCCTACTGACCTGATTGCTCACTGCCAGCCCCTCTGTTTCCTTTTGTTTCCAGGCTGGGAGTTTCCTTTTGCTGGTTGGAGCCCTTGTGAATGGCCCCTGGGAACTGATTGCAGATGGAAGCAGGAGACCAAGTCTCTCTCCTCCCTCCCTTAGGGCAAAGTGGGGAAATGGCTCAGGGGATAAAGTCCTTACTGCCTTGCCCGTGTGAGGACCTGGATTCAGGCCCCGGAACCCAGGTAAAAGAACTGGGTATGGTGGCTCATGCTTGCCATTCTAGTGCTAAGGAGGCAGAAACAGCTAGGTCCCCAGGATGTGCTGGCTGGCTAGCCTAGCATATTCAGTGAACTCCAGGCCAGTGAGAGACTCTGTCTCAAAATACAAGGTGGGAAGAGATGGAGGACTGACAGCAGAGGTTGACCTCTGGCTTGCACACACACACACACACACACACACACACACACACACACACACACACACACCAGGCAGGATTGTGTCTTTTCTGAGCATCTTTTCTTTTGTCTTCATGACTCACTAAGCAATATAGTGTAATAACTATTAACATGACATTTACATCCCATTAGGTGTGATCAGTAGTGATGAGTCTAAGTACACAGGCAGATGTGCATAGGCTCTGGGCAGATGCCACGCTGTCTTATATGAGGGGCTGGAACATCTGTAAGGGAAGGTTGGAATCCACTCCCTGTGGGTATGAGGGGTTGACTATGCAAAAAGCGTGTGCCTTAGATGCCCAGTCCAAGAACTCCTGGGTGCATTTACAGACACAGCAAGAGCCCAGCCCACCACTCAGCTGGAGCTTCGTGGTGGCATAGCTTGATGCAGCTCCCAGACCTTCTTCTCTGTGTACCTCGAACCTCTCCAAGGGAGATGCACTGTGAGCTGACCCAGCTTGAAGATTGGCTCACATTATCTGAGTTCCCCCACCTCCACACACCCCTGGGAGTCTGAGGCAAGGCACAAATCAGAATGCCAAGCTGTGAACTTGGAGTAAGTGAATCTGCACCAGCTGCTGGGCAGGCCCAGGGATGCTAACTCAATCTCAGTGGGATTCCCCCTCCCCTAGCCTGCTCACATGCAGAAACCAGAGGTTGGGAAGGCACCAGGTGGAGCCAAGTGCGGACACTTAAGACACACAGAGATTTCAGGGCTGAGAAGAGACAAACTGGGGCCTTGTCAGGAGCCTCCCTCAGCAGGAGAGGCATGTTTGAGGTGATGTAGCCAGTCTGAAGAGCGGTGGGCTTTGGGCATCAAACACACAGTAGTAGGTGTGTACACACTGTGGCCTGTGGACCACATGAGGTCAACAACAGCTAGGAATGTGGCCCAAGACAAAACGGTAAACTTACTTAAAGCATTATGAGATTTAAATTTTTTTTCCCCTTTTGTATGTGTAGCTGGGTTACACAACTCTGCAGCTTGAACATTATAGATGATGATGATGTAGTTTCTCAGTGTCGAGAGGTTGGACACACCTTCTAGAGTCTGAGAGGAAGACACAAAGAAATAACACGAAATGTCACAATACTCTCTGCTTAGATGTAGTACAGTGCGGGCTCAGTGAAATGTGTCACCAAAATTAAATCTTACTGTTTTCTTTTTAAAATGAAAATAAAAAATTGGTTGCATTGTGACTTACATGGAGTTGCTATTGGTTAAGCATTGGCCTAGAAAGAACCTCTGGCTTCCCTTCTCTTGGCATCTGCCCAAGGCCCACCCTCAGCAATTCCTGTGGAGCCCTGGGGAAAACAGGAGACTGGAGAAGTTCATTGCTCTGAGCAGGAACAAGCAGGCCCAGGGAGCCTTTGGGAGGAAGAAGGCAGGAACATGCCAAATGATTCCTTGCAAGAGCAGAGCTATTACCAGCGGGCCAGCTGGGCAGCCTGCGTCCCTGAGATGCCAGCCCGTTGTGGTCCAGCGTCTTCTGTCTGGGCCTCTTCAGTTCTTTCTCTGCTTCCCGCCCCATCCTTGGCGACAGGTGATTAGCAGAGCCAGCTGGCAGCCTCTGCTGGGCACTGCCGCCAGAGAGCAGAGAGCCTGCCTGCCACGGCTCCAGCCCTGCCTGGCTTTCCACATAGAGCCCTATTCAGCACCTCGGCGAGCTGGTTCTGCTGGACAGCTGTGACCCCTCCATTCTCTTGGTGCCTCTTGGCAGGGAAAGAGCTGCAGAAGCAAGAATGTAGTGTGCAGGGTGTATTACTTACTGCAGACGCCCCTCCATAAATACTTGGACCACTGGGCATAGGAGCTGCTTGTTGGTGGTATCAGGGGGAAGGGTGTGAGAGGCCTCTGTCCAAGCCAAACACTCCTCACACTTGGTTTTTATTTTTTAAAGTTTCTTATTAGCACGTGTCCTGGTTAGGGTTATCACTGCTGTGATGAAACTCCATGACCAAAAGCAACTTGGGGAGGAAGGGGGTTGATTTCACTCACAGTTCTAAACAGCAGTTCATCATCAAAAGCAGTGAGGGCAGGAACTCGAACAGGGCAGGGACCTAGAGGCCTAGGGTGCAAAGGCCATGGAGGGATGCTGCTTACTGGCTTACTCTCCATGGCTTGCTCAGCCTGCTTCCTTATATGTAGAACCTAGGACCACCAGCCCAGGGGTGTGCCCACCCACCCACAAGGGACTAGGCTTCCTCTGCCCCCGAATGTCTAATTAAGAAAATGTCCACAGCTCAACCTTATGGAGACATTTCTCAATTAAGGTTCCCTCCACTCTGATGACCTTAGCTTGTGTCAAGTTGACATAAAACTAGCCAGTACAGTATATATTCACTATAAATAATAATAAGTTTTGTTATGACATTTCTAGTGTGTGTGTGTGTGTGTGTGTGTGTGTGTGTGTGTGTGTGAGAGAGAGAGAGAGAGAGAGAGAGAGAGAGAGAGAGAGAGAGAGTCAGCCTCCCTTTCTACCTCATTGGCCAGGTCTCTCTTATTTCTGCTGCTGGGCTGTGTACTCCAGCCTAGCTGGCCCACACTTTCTGGCTGACTCTTTTGTCCCCACCTGTCCCCATCTCCTAGGATACACAGCATGGCTACTACATCAGCCCCCCACCTTTTTTTTTTGATGTGGGTTCTAGGGATTGAATTTGGATCAGGAGGCTTTGGGCTAAGTCCTTTTAGCAGCTGAGCCATCTTCCTGGCCCTCGTTATGACATTTACATACATGTATAGAATATATTTTTATTTTAATCCTATTCATCCTCCACTACCTTCTCTTGACCCCTCCCCCTCCCACTGATCTTCACTCTTCCTAACTAGTCCCCCTTCCACTTCTGTGCCCATCACTCCTTTTCTTCTGAACCAATGAGTTTAATTAGAGTTATTGAGAAGCACGTGGGCAACTTCCTGGTGGCTACACCACTGAAGAAAATGTCTCCTCCCCAGCCATCAATCACTGCCCAGGAGCCCTTGAGAGGGGTGGGGCCTCTCTGTCTGTTTCACTCCTGTGTAGACAGTCTCTTTAACAGAGAGTGAGTTACACGAAGTCAGGGTTTGTCTGAAGTGATCAGCATGCATCTCCTACAGTGCCTGAGTAATCCTGCTCTTGTAGGAAGAGGCTTTGTACTGTGTGTCCTGGTTAATGGGAGGGAGGGGAGGAAGACAGAGAAGGAAGAAAGACGGGACAGATGAATGAACAAATGAAGGAAGGTTGGGGAGGAAAGACGGAAGGAAAAGACTTTAAAAAAAAAAACAACTTCTGCAGTTACTGCCAATTCTGACCATCCATTATGCTATAAGTCACTTCATGGTTCGTTTCTTCCCATGAGGGCTGGAACTGGAAGCCGAGCCCTGGTTTCCCATGGTGGGTCTTACACAGAGGAAATCAAAGCAGAAGCACATGTTGCTTGACCTTGTCCCATGGGCCCATGGATCGTGGCACTTCCTATATATATAGTCTGCAACTCCATATTCAACTGGAGGAGCCTGTGGCCCAGGGGCCCCAGGAAGTCAGACACAGGCAGAGGCAAACACTGGCATGGGAGAGCCACATCCTTCTGGGTGATTGGCTGGCAACACAGCCGTGAGTGTCTCCCAGCAGATGGCCACGAGAAAGATGCCTGGGCACAGCCTGGCTGCCATGTGGCTCCCTGGCACAGGAGGAATGGCAACCTTCCCAGAGACCTGGAGCCCCCGTCTCACTTGGATCCATCCCCGTGGTCCTATGCTTCCCTCTCTTCCCAAGGGTGGAGTCTTTCTATGTCTCTGGGACTAGGGAAAGTGTGTTTATTCTTCATGTATGCACACATCTAGCTCGCCTTAAAATCAAACTGTAAATTTTACACCTCCTTTGCACCGTTTCCTCATTCCACAGTGACTGCTTCCCCCAAAGCAGTGACAGACTCTATCTGGCTGGCTGGCTGGTGAGAAAGAAGCCTGGGCTGGGGACTGCCTCTCTAGCTTTCCTGTGAGTCTCTGTCCCCTCGGGGTGTCACTCAGCTTCAGACTCTGCCAGTCTGCAGCAAGGTCAAAGACTACAGTTCTCAAAACTTCGCAGGCAACATCAATGCCAGAGGTCCAAAGCTCACTTGGGAAAGGAAGGGAAGGAGGAGGGAGCAGAGAGGGGGGATAGAAAGAGGAACTGTAAGAAGGGAGGCGGGAGGGGGGCGGAGAGGAGGGAGGAAGAGAGAGAATGAGGAAAAAAATCAATGTGTGTGTGTGTGGGGGGGTAGAAGTGAAAGAAGAGAGAGAAGAAAGAAAGGGACTGAAGGGAGGGAGGGAGAGAAGGAGGGAAGGAAGGAGAGAGGGAGGAAGGAAGTGAGGGAGGGGGAAGAGAGAAGAGTAGAGAGAAGAGAGAAAGAAGGAAGGAAGGAGTTCTGGGAGAGTAGAAGAAATAAAGGAAGGAAGGAAGAACAGGGGAGAGAGAGGAGAGGAAAAGGAGGAGGCAGAGAGGGAAGAAGGAAGGAAGAAAAGAGAGGAAGGAGGGACCTGGAACAGGACAAGCAGGGAAGAACAGCCATACCATCAGTAATTCAAACCATTCCAACCAAGCCCGTGTTCTAGGAACAAGTTTGGGGCTGAACCCCAGATGTTGAAGTGTGTGTTGCCAGCAATCATTCTGAGTCAGTCTGAAGGAGGTGGGTGCGGCTGGGGAAGACTTTTCTCCTATTGCCCCACCCTGCCCACCAACCTCTGAGAATGTCCCTCGGAGATGTGGTGGAAAGGAACACACAGGGTCCCCTTCCCTGGCCATCAGCCCCTGACTACAGGGTACCTCAGCCACCCTGCCACTCCCACAGAGCCCTTTCCCCAGGGATTCCAGCAGGGAGATGGCTTCAGGCTTGAAGTGGCCCTTCTCCCTCCTTGGCAGAGATCCAGGGTCCAGAGCTCGTGTGGGAGCACAGAAGAAGAAGAAGGCAAAGAGGACCCTTGAGTGGCTGGTTCTTACAGCGCTGAGAATCTAGTGGGCTTGGACATCGGGGTCACCGAGGGACAGATGTCCTCCTTCACAGTCCGCTGTGTTCTGAAGTGGGGGAGCAGCAGCAGCCCCAAGTGGATCAGGAGTTCAAGAGCTCTTCTTGGCCACTTATCCTTCGCCTAGCAGGGTCTTCAGATCCACACGTCTTTGGACATTTCCTTTCGAGGCAGCCCTGTGAATTTTCCAAAGAGAAACAGAAAAGGGCTCAGGAGGAGACATGCACAGTCTTCTCACGAGTGGCATCCGCTTGCCTGCGTACGTTTGTACCACGAGTGGGGTTGCCTCACTCTCCAGGGGGAGAGCAGGGAGCACAAGTGCCCTTGAGCGGCGTGGAGAGGCACTGGGGGGCCAGCAGGGCTGTACAGCAGAGGACAGCACAGCAGAGTGGCAGCTTCTGCTCATGGGGGCCGTGTGGGCCTGGGGACCCGTGTTTCTCAGACCTCGGCTTTGGGGGACAGTCTAGTTTTAAGTAGTAGTGATGGTGGGCTTTCTAAGGAGGTATCATGTGCCAGGCACACGTGTGTTTTCCCCTCTGTGTCTCTTAGCATGACCTTGTGAGGACCTACTTCAGGAGTCCCCTTTGTCCACAGGGGCGCATGTTCTATGCCCCCCAAGGAACGTCTGAAACCACAGGTAGGACTGAAGCCAGTTTGTATTCCATTCTTTCCATATACAAACCAAACTATGATAACATTCAGTGTATAAATAAGACACAGGAAGAGACTAACAATATTAAACAGTTATAATGATGCACATAATGAAAGCTGTGTGATGCCCCCTCACGTCTCAAAATACCTTATTGAACTTTCACACTTTCTACCTTAAGGTAGTACTTCCCACTTCTCTTTGGAAGATTCAGATTGCTGTCATGGCTATTACTGTGTTTTGTGGTACAAAAAGGTGTGTGAATACTTGCAGTTGACTGTAGTACTGCACTGCACTGTGCTATAGAGTGCTATACTGCACTGTACTGTATTAGAATATACTGTACTGTACTGTGCTGTACTGTTCTATACTTACATTGTACTGTACTATGCTGTACTGTATTGTACTATACTATATTGTACTTTAGTGTGCTATACTATACTGTATTGTGCTATACTATACTGTATTACACTGTATTATACTATACTTTACTATACTATAGTAAACTATGCTGTATTATACTACACTGTACTATACTATATGGCACTGTACTATGTTATACTGTACTATACTATCCTGTACTGTACTATACTCTACCAAACCATACTGTACTATATTATACTGTACCACACTGTACTACACTATACTGTACCACGCTGTACTATACTATACTGTACCACGCTGTACTATACTATACTGTACCACGCTGTACTATACTATACTGTACCATGCTGTACTATACTATACTGTACTATACTCTACCACACTGTACTATACTATACTGTACCATAATGTACTATACTATACTGTACTGTCTGTACTATACTACACTACATTATACTGTACTATACTATACTACATTATACTGTACTATATTGTACTATACTGTACTGGACTATACTATACCATACATGGGGCACAGGTATATCTCCTGTTAGTCAGGACAGAACAGGATGTGGTGAGAATTCAGAGGAGAACACAATTCAAAACTTAAGCATTATTTATTTCCAGAATCTCCCATTTAATATTTCAAGTGGCCACAGGTAGCTAAATCCACAGAAGAGTGGAACTTGGGATACAAGGACTGAGACCATTAATTCATCTTGATTGTCATGTCAACAGAATTTAAAATCACTATAGAAACAAACCTCTGAGTATATTTGTGAGGGACTTTTAGATTATGTTAACCGAAAAGGGAACCTTGGTCTGTATGTGAATGGCATCATGCCCTAGGCTGGGCTCTTTAATTGAATGAAAAGCAGCTATGGAAGCCAGGCAGTGGTGTTGAACACCTTTCATTCCAGCACTTGGGAGGCAGAATCAGGTAGATCTCTGAGTTCAAGGCCAGCCTGGGCTACAGAGTGAGTTCAGGACAGCCAGGGCTACACAGAGAAACCATGTCTCAAAAAACAAAAGCAAAAAGAGAGAGTAAGCTGATGGGCAGCATTCCTCTATGCTTTCCCACTAAGGATGCCATGTGACCAGCTGCCTCAAGCTCCTGTGTTGTGGAATATTATTTTAACTGGACAAAAATGTGTTACATTCGTTTATGTTGCTGAATGTTACTTTAACTATGTGAAAGTGTGTGTGTTACATTCGTTTTGCTGCATCTGTTCAATTATGTAAAGATATGTTGCATTTGTTTCATCTTGCCTGCCTAAGGCACCTGATTGGTCTAGTAAAAAGCTGAACAGCCAATAGCTGTGCAGGAGGCGGATAGGCAGGGCTGCTGGGCTGAGAGAATAAATAGGAGAGAAGAAAGCTCAAAGAAGAGAATGAGGGAGAAAGAAAAGGAGATGCCTGGGGTCAGAAACCATGCAGCTGCCAGCCAGCCAGAGACTGGAGGAAGCAGGGAAGTAAGACATACAGAAAGAAAAGTAAAAAGGCCCAAGGCAAATGGTAGGTAAAGAGAAACAGGTTAAATTTTAAAAGCTAGCCAGAAACAAGGCTAAACTAGACAGAGAACTCTCAACTAGTAAGAAGTCTCCATGTCATAATTTGGGAGCTAGTTGGTGGCCCAAAAGAAAAAGCCTGCTACACTCCTGCTGCTGTGATGATGCCACGTGATCAGATGCCTCAAGCTCCTGCAGCCATGACTTCCCAACTGAGGATGCTATGGGACCAGCTGCCTTAAATTCCTGCTGCCATGACTTCCCATGACACAGTGTTGGACTGAACCTTCAAACGGTGAGCCCAAAATATGCTTCTTTTCTTAAGTTGTCACAGCAATGAGAAAAAAAATCAACCAATATAGGGCCCCACTATATACCTACTCACAGTTCACAGCGTGGAGACTCAGCCCCAACTCTCTTAGCCACCGAAGTGGCAGAGTTGGGATTTGAGGCTAGGAAGAACAGCTTGAACTCCGTGTCCCAAAGCCGCCCTGAGAAATTTCTAGATTATTTTTTATGGTCACACTTGAATTTGTTTTCTATCTCTGTGTCACCAGTGACCACAAACAACATCTGGCTAACAGCTCACTGCTCTGTGGACCAGAAGTTCGATGTGTTCATCAGGACTCTCTTTGCAGCTTGCAAGGCCAAAGGTGAGATGGCTCCGAGTGAGACTCGGCTCCCGGCCCATTTTGGTTGTTGGTAAGACTTAGGATGTTGCAGTTCTCGGACTTGGTTCTGGTTCCTAGTTGGCAGATGCTCATACATAATCCCAGTGTACCCAAGCACGCCTGACTGAGAAACCGTGAGCCAAGAATCCCGAGAGCCCAGGTTTCATGTTCTTCCTACGTTAACAGTTAATGAAAAAGGCAAATCCATCAAGCTGTGTTCCTGATGCACTAACTGCAGGGTAAGGCCTATTGTTGGTTCAATTTTTCATTTAACAAATCTACATCGAACTCAGCCCCAAAGCAGTAGGAATATAGCCACTGTGGTGGTTTGAAAGAAAATGACCCCTAAAGGGAGTGGCACTAGGAGGTGTGGCCTTGTTGGAGGAAGTGTGTCACCGCGAGGCAGGTTTTGGGGTCTCATATATGCTCAAGCTTTGCTCAGTGTGATACTCAGACCACTCCCTGTTGCCTGCAAGATGTAGTACTCTCATCTGCCTCTCCATCACCATGTCTGCCTGCATGCTGCCATGTCCCACCATGATGAAATGGACTGAATCTCCGAAATGAGAAGATGCCATCTCACAGGTTTCTTTATAAGAATTGCCTTGGTCATGGCATCTCTTCACAGCAATAGAAACCCTAACTAAGACACCCAAAATGTACCACCAAGCAGTCACCAATTCAGGCAAGCTCCTCCTCTCCATCTCCCAGATAGCTCATGGCTGCAGTGCCTGCAGAGGGGTGGTCCATCAAGGGACTGGCAGTCGGGACTCCCAGGGAGAGTTCGCCTTCAGTTACATGCTCCACAGTCCCTGTTTGCTCTTGTCCGACCCCTTGAATATTCATCATCACGGACAACTGATTCCACAGTCTCCCGTGTGAGCTACATTTAAACAGAGACCACGCCTAACTTCTGTTTTCTAATGTCTTGGCCCAAACAAACAGAATTATGGAAGAACAGAGGTCTCCTACCTTCCTGGTCCTGGGTGACAGCTTTTACATTGACCGGGCAACCTCAGCAGGACCCCACATGCAGGCTGGCCCTGGGAGGGCAAGGAGAAAGTGGCATTTATAAGCTTTGCGATGTCAGGATTGTCTTCTGAAAGCGGAGCATCCTCAACCCCTCCATCTGAGGCTTAAAATTCCCAAGAGCTTCTCATTACCTGCAGCTAAAATATGATTATGCACAGGCAAATGGCCCGATCCACTATGCATAGCCTATGGCTTAATATTCTAATTAGTGTGATTTCCTTAGTATTTCCTCAGCCCCTTGATGTGAGTGCTTTGGGGACTTAAGTGATCTCCTCGCCCTCACCTGCCCACTCTTGTCAGCCCGCATTCCATCGGAGTGTAGCAGCCTTGGAGAGCAGGAGCTTTTAAAAAGAAATCATAGTTCTCGTGCATGTGCGTGTCTAGGGGAAGACAATCTCCGTGAAGGTCGGTCCTTCCATCTTGTTTGAGAGTCTCCTTGCTGTTCGCTGCTGCTGTGTGCCAAGCTGGCTGTTCTTCAAGCTTCTTGGCATTCTTCTGTCCTGTGCTCCATCTTTCCCATCTTACCATAGGGGCACTGGAGTCAGACACTTGTACTAACAGTACAGGCTCTACTTGGGTTTGGGGGAATCTGAACTCAGGTCCTTGGGCTTAATTGTCAAGCACTTTACCCACTAAGCCATCTCCCTGGCCTGGATCTGTATATCTTAAAAAGTGTCTCCATCTCTCAGGGCCCCTCAGAGCGCAACATCCAGGGGGCACATATATGGTGTAAGGAGGGACCTCTTAGTTGTAATTTATCTCTTCTGTTCACACTCGTTAAAACACTGACTCCCAAATCCGGGATTCATTCGGTGATAAATATAGAGAGTGTGCAGTTCTGTTTGACTGAGTGTCTGTCCCTCTCTTGATTCCTGGGAAATGACTGCAGGCTTGGTATAATGGCAGACACCTGTGATCCTAGCACTTGAGAGACTGAGGAGGGAAGACCTTGAGTCTGAGGCCAGCCTGGGCTGCAGAGAGAGTTTAAGCCAACCTGGGCTACACGTTAAGACCTTATCTCCCCCAAACCCAAATGAACAAACAAAATCCATCACCAGGCTACTCTTTGGCACCTCCAACAGGCTGCAGTGTGGGAGCTAGCCAATGGAGTTTTATTTTCTTAAAGGCTTAGTTGACATGGGGAGAGTCAGTGACATTGGGTAGGAGTCACAGGCCTAAACCTACAAAACTTTTGATTTCCATGTTGGCAAACCTGCCCTAAACATACAACACACACACACACACACACACACACACACACACACACACACACACACAGATCTTCCTGCTTCAGTCTCCCAGGTGTCTGCCATTACAGCAAGCCTGGAGTGAACACACACACACATACACACTCACACGAAGATCTTCCTGCTTCGGTCTCCCAGGTGTCTGCTATTACAGCAAGCCTGGAGTGAACACACACACGCACACACACACACACACACACACACACAAAGATCTTCCTGCTTCAGTCTCCCAGGTGTCTGCCATTACAGCAAGCCTGGAGTGAACACACACACACACACACACACACACACACACACACACACGCACACACACTCACACGAAGATCTTCCTGCTTCAGTCTCCCAGGTATCTGCTATTACAGCAAGCCTGGAGTGAACACACACACACACACACACACACACACACACGCACACACACTCACACAAAGATCTTCCTGCTTCAGTCTCCCAGGTGTCTGCCATTACACCAAGGCTGGAGTGAACACACACACACACACACACACACACACACACACACACACACACAAAGATCTTCCTGCTTCAGTCTCCCAGGTGTCTGCCATTACACCAAGGCTGGAGTGAAGGGCTGTCTGACAGGCCCCAGCATGGCAAACATAGCACCAACAGGTTTTGCCCTTTACTCTTCTCTCTGTTTTGCTAAAAACCATTAGATTACATCCCTAAAGCTAGTCCCTTAGGTCCATTCCCTTATTTTGCCACTAACTCATTCCTGAGACAAAACGCCAAGGTCGAACAACCAAAATTCATTATTTGGCTAACATGTCCAATCAAGACTTACCAACTCACCCTAAAAATACCTGCTGCTTGCTGTCTGCCTTTGCCCAATCCAGAGGCAGTCTTCCCACCCACCCCACCCCCCACCCCCGACTCCCACCCCTTGCATGTGCAACTTGCCCCTCTGGGGTAATAAATCTCCTTGGTGGTGCTGAGAACTTGATGTCTGGGTGTGTCCTGTACCAACTCCGGCGGCGGGGGGGGGGGGGGGGGTTGTTACCCCCCTTACATGGAATCTTCTCCCAGGAACCAAGAGAGGGACAAACAGTCAGACAGAACTGCACAACGTATACATTTATCACCAAATGAATCCCAGATTTGGGAGTCAGTGTTAAAAGGAATGTGAACAGAGGAGATTAATTCTGAGGAGGGGGATGCTGAGGCCCACTCCTCCACCTCTAAGGTGGGAGTTCAGAGCTAACATATGTTGATTTCTCCGTGTGTGCATCGTGCAGGATGTGGGTCTGTACCATCTCTTTTAACCTCGCCATAGTGCCAAGAGCCGCATTCAGCAATTCCAACAGTGTCAGCGGAGCAAAGCGAGGTCTACGGGAATTCTGTACTTGCCCAGGTTATACTGGTGGCAAGGTGGGAGAGAATCCAGACACAGGCAATGGCTTTCCATCAGCAGAGAGACATTATCCAGAACTCCATAGGACCAAATCCAGCTCCCTTCCCACTCCAGCCTATAAGCCCAGTGGTTCAGGGATAGAGATCTTCAAGACTGGAAAAAAATAAAGCTTTTTTTAAAATTTATTTTAAATTTCAATATTAGCAACTGAAGTGCTGCCTGGGAACAGAGAAATGAGCTCTGGGCCTCTCCTGGGAGAAAGTACTCCTGGTTTTATTTGTTTTAATTTTCTCTCCTGATGAAAAATGTGCCGTGGTTAGAGAGGCGCAGAATAAACAGAGCAGTGACTGGTGTTTGCCAGTTTCCTTAGTGGATTCCACATCATTTTTTGTGTTCCATCAATATTTCAATAGTTTCTACAGGGCTTCTTCTCTACAAAGTGGAGGTAGAACCAGGTTGCCTAGTGCCCTTCTTCTGTTCCCATGTGGCCATGGCTGGGCTCTATCCAGGGCAGAGACTGCAGGAATTTTGCTGGGAAGGGGCCAATGGTATGACTCTGTGTCTGGATGTGTATCCTGGCCCCAGAGTGGGACAAGACAGATTTAAAACTCTACATGACAGCCCTCTACCCATATGGATAAATGGACCTGTGCCCAGCCATGTATCCTCTGTTGGGACAACTCTGAGGTCATTGCTTGCCTTTTCCCAGAATTCACCTTCCGTAGGCTGTCTTGACAGAGTCTGAAACTGCCCCTCCCCCACTCCCATTTCTGTTACACATCTTTCGCTCCCTTGAGCTTCTTTCTGTTCAAACACAGTTTGTACACTGTCTTCACTCAGGGGCTGCCTACGGGAAGCCCCAGGCTAAGATCTCAAAGAGGAGTCTTAAGCCAGAGAGCTCCGAAGGGGAAATCCAGATGACATACCAAGGTTCAGAAACCCAGCCAAGAGCTGTGTCCATAACATGGGGCGGGAGAAGATGCAGAAAAGATGTACCATGACTAGGGTGGTTGTGATACAGTTGTAGATTGTGCATTTAGTATGCCAGGAAGCCCTGGGTTGCATTTGCAAGAAAAACAAAACACCACCACCCAGAACACACAGGGTCTGGAGAGGTGGAACTTGTGGGTATCCTCATCTGCATCCTACTGGGAATCAGAGGACCCTTCTCAGGAACTCACTACAGTTTGCTTCCGTTGTTCCTCTTCTTCCTGTGGGTAGGCAACTCTTCAGGAAACAAAACGTAAGAGCTTGAGAGTCCTTGATAGAATCCGCAGTTTACGTGAGCTGGAGTAGGTCTAAACCAGACCCCAGCGTCCCCTAAACCAGGCTGAGCAGTACTCACATGGGACATATAAAACAGAGAACCATGGGCAGTGAGTTTGTACTGGTGGCAGAGACAGACATACATTTCTAGAATGTTCTTGAGCTCTATTATGCTTGGCAGCACATACTCAAGGTCCATTCATGATCTTCTGAACTTGCATACTCCTCAGTCCTCACTAGGAATGTGCTTTCCCCAACTCATGCCACAGGTTCAGCACTCCAGCCCTCTCCTCCAATGCCCCCAGCCCTTTCCCTGCTTTCCTAGTAGAAAACCCATCTGGCACAGGCTCGTCGCATCCCCAACACCAGCTCCTAATACGAACGAGTCTCTCTAATGGCTCATCCTGTGCTAAGTGCTTTAAATCACCAGCATATTAAATTCTCATTTACACATGAGGAAACAGAAGTTAGGGAGGTGACAGTCGCCCAGCTCCGGTGCCGATCTGGGATCTGATTCCTGGGCTAACTGCTCCTGCACCTCGGACTCTTAACCACTCTGGTCTTTCAATTTCTGGAGGCACACTGGGTGGAGGTCTCAACATCTGAGGTAGGTAATAATTTGAAACAGATTTCGGACTTTTAAAAATGCGCTTGACAGTTTACAAAGCCTTTGAATATACAGCATACAACAGAACCTTCCCTATAAGTCTGAGCCATACAGGGCAGGATGCATTAGGAAACCGTGCTCAGCGTGGTATATACATGGCAAGCCATGTGCTGTCCTGTCAGTCTTCTTTTACCTTGAGGAAACTGAGTCTCAGTTGAAGTGACCAGCAGAGACAGTCCAGAAGACAAGAGCTACATCTTGTGACTGCTTGCAGCTCCCCAGCTGCTAGCACATCCTTGCCACGCTCTCATCTTCAAGGAGCTCACTGATTTTCCTCTGGAATGCGCTGGGCTTTCAAAGACGCTTTATTCAGTACTAGAAGCCCAGTGGGGAAATCAGAAACAGGATGTCAAAAAATACAAAGAGCTCAGGTTGCAATAATGCCGGTGGAAGGCGCAACCAGGAAACGTCCCTCCTTCTCTGCGGAGCTGGCCTGGCCTTTGCCGAGGCCTGAGAATGAGGTGAGGAAAACCCAGGCGTGCTCAATGGGACTGCTGGGATTGGAAACCTAGGCCTGCACCCCAGGATGACATGCAGACGCGGGCCATGCCTGTGGAGATGCGCCAGGAAGTCTGAATGACGCCAGGCCTAAGGAGCAGAGGGGCCTGCAAGCCGGGGGACTGTGGTCCTATTTTCCATCTTTAATTTGTTCTTTGTGTGTGTGTGTGTGTGTGTGTGTGTGTGTGTGTGTGTGTGTGTGTTTCTGTTTTGATTTTTTTAGGTTAAAACTTTTTCATTTTCCATTTTGAAAATGAATGGGCTCAATTATACCAGAGGAGGAGATTTCGCCCCCACCCAGGGATATTTTTGGTTGTCATAACTGGGGACTCAGGAGGATGCTATTGACATCTAGTAAGTAGAGGCCAGGGATGTTGCTAAACATCCCTCAATGCACAGGACAAACTGTCCGACCAAGTGTTGGGAGTGTCAGGGCTGCGTTACCTATGCTGAGCCCTCTGGAATGTTCCTACTGAATTAACCCTCGGAAGCACAGATCAGGACTGAGGAACCCTTATGCGTCTTGAAGGTGAAAGATGATATCCCTTGGAATTGTCTTGCTGGAGAATGTCATTGAATTACACTAAGTCCTGATCCACAATTCCTCCCTCCCCTCCCCTTCCCTCCCCTTCCCTCCCCTTCCCTTCCCTCTCCTCCCCTCCCCTCTCCTCCCCTCCTCTCTCTTCCCCTCCCCTCCCCTCCCCTCTGCTGAGCTTCTGCCCTGACCCACTCTTCTGTTTTACTGCAAAACCCCATCATTGCATTACGAGCTGTCACATCATCACCTCCAAGATACTTCCCTGGGACAGTGCCACCCACTTGTCACTCAGCCTCTTAAGCAATGTCTTTCTGCCCAGCCCTTACACATTCCACGATCCTCTCAGTTAACTGGAAGGAGACAAGCAAGACCTGTCTCCCTGTAGCTCTAGACTGAGCTCTGGGCTACTTCATCCATCAATTCATTTGCTGGTTTGGGTTTGCTTTTGTGGTACTGGACTTGAACCCAGGGCCTTCTATGTGCCAGGCGTGCTCTGCCACTGAGCTACATCCCTAGTCCTATTTTTTTATTTTATTTTTACTGCATGTATTTATTGTCTGGGGGCGGGGACACATGGGGAGGTCAGAGGACAGCTTTCAGGAGTTGGCTCTTTTCCTTCTATCATGTGGGTCCCAGGGATGGAACTCAGGCTGCTGGGTTTGGTGACAAGCCCCATTACCCACTGAGCCACTGCTGTTCCTTTGTTTTTCACTGTGAGACAGGGTCTCACAAAGTTGCCCAGGTTGACCTTGACTCTTGCTGTGGCTGGGCCTTGTGAATTCTGCACAAGATAAGCCTTGGACCTTGACTAAGCCAGGCCTTCATCCCCCCACCCCCAGCTTCAGAATTCCTGCTCATCTGGTCCACAGACTCACAACTTCAATTCCCTCCCTTGTCTGTGTCACTGTGGTGACACTGGGAACGTCACGGGCTTCCTCCAAACTCTCTAGACAGCAGTGCAGCTCCCGTCCATGTCTACGTCCTGTAAACCTGAAAAACGTGGGTCGACTTTGGCTCCCACAGGTCTAGTTTCACTCAGTTCTTCGAGACAAAAGCACTGTCAATCACTCGAGAAAGCGTGGTCTCCAGCAGCCACACCGCTACCGGCAGCCGTCCAAAGGTCTGGTGTTGGCTCAGCGGCTGCCGTGCCAGTGTGTGGAGGCTGTTCGTCAGTGTTGGTCTCTCATTGGAGCCTAAAACACAGTGTGCGGGCTCCCTGGGCTAGGACCATGTCTCCTGTTCTCTGCGAGGTGGTCCTCCTCCTCCTCCTCCTCCTCCTCCTCCTCCTCCTCCTCCTTCTGCTTCTTCTTCTTTTTCAAGACATGGTTTCTCTGTGTAGTTTTGGTGCCTTTCCTGGATCTCACTCTGTAAAACAGGCTGGCCTCGAACTCACAGAGATCCTCCTGCCTCTGCCTCCCGAGTCCTGGGATTAAAGGCATGTGCCACCACCACCCAGCAAGGCCCTCATTCTTAAGCTTAGTGCACGTCCATACTGAGAAAGCATAAAACAAAATGTAGGCCAGGGGTCTGTTTGTTAATATGTCCCTTGCAGCTCTGATTCCAAGAGCTATTCATCGTCCTGCCTCAGCCTCCAAAGTAGCTGGGAATGCAGGCCTTTGTCACCCAGCCCAGTGGGCTACTTTACCTCTGTTTTCCAAGTGAGAAACCAGAGGCTCTGGTTAGTCATTAACTGTGACATGAAGCAACACACACACACACCCTCTCTCAGCAAGATGTGCTGTATGTATGGTGAGACTCATTTTCCGGCTGATCCTGTAGTCCCTGGGGCCAGGATTTGTATTTAAGAGGTTTGGGGAGCTGGCATTTTACCTGGGCTCTGGCTGGGCCCTGCAACTTCCACCCAGGAAGAGCTTTTCTTAAGCCCAGGGCATGCCCACTGCAGGAAAGCATAAAACAGACCAGGAAAGTTGTTTTAGTTTGCTTTTAAATGCTATGCTAAACACCATGACCAAAGGCGGCTTGGGGAGGAGAGGGTTTATTTCACCTGAGAGGTTATAGTCCAGCAAGAAGGGAAGTCATGGCAAGGACTCAAGGCAAGAACCTGAGGCGGGAGAGACCATGAAGGAACTCTGCTCACTGGCTTCCTCGGCATGGTTTGCTCAGCTTGCTTTTTTTTTTAATGCAACCCAGGATGGCTTGCCCAAGGGTGACACTACCCACAGTGGGATGGACCCTCTCACATCGACCGTCAATCAAGAAAATGCCTGACAGACTTGCCCATAGGCCAGTCTAGTGGAGACATTTTCTCCATTGTGTTTCCCTCTTCCCAGGTTTCCTAGTTTGTATCAAGTCGACAAAAATTTAACTAGCCCAACAGGACTGGGTCTGTTTGCTCAAACTATGTCCCTTGCAGTTCTCATTCCAAGAAAGATCATTCCGTTTGCAACAGCGAAGTGACGAAAGATCCACAGTCAAGTGTGTGTGAGGAGGGAGGGAAAGACAGAGAGAAAGAGAGGGACAGACAGACAGACAGGGGAGAGAGAGAGAGAGAGAGAGAGACAGACAGACAGACAGACAGACAGAGGAGAGAGAGAGACAGAGAGAGAGAGAGAGAGAGACAGACAGACAGACAGACAGGGGGGAGAGAGAGAGAGAACAAGCCCGAGGAAAACCTTCCACGTTTTTCTCCAGAAGCTGTCTACCTTGCTTATTTGTCCGTTTGTTTTTGTGACAGCGTCTCTCACTGGCCTGGAGCCTGTCAAGTAGGCAGCCAGCCCCAGGGATCCTGCCGTCTTCACCTGTCCTAAGACTGCTTCCTATGGCTGTAATAAAACACTGGCCAACAGAACCTCGGGGAAGGGAACAGTTTCTTTGGCTTATTCTTCTGCATTGGTCTGTTGCTGAGGGCAGTCAGGACAGGGACTTAGGGCAGGAACGTGGAGGCAGGAACTGAAGCAGAGAGCATGGAGGGTACTGCTTCCTGGCTTGTTCCTCGGCTCACACTCAGACTGCTTTCTTCTACAAGCCTGGTTCACCTGCCTAGGGATGATGCCACCCACAGTGGGCTGGGCTCTTCCACATCCATCGTCAACTGTCTTAATAACGCCCCACAGACGTGCCCACGGGCCAGTCTAATGGGGGCAATTCTTTAGTTGAGGTTCTCTGTTCCCAGTTGTGTCAAGCTGGCAACTAAGATTACCTCTCCAAGTCTTATCTCGCCCCCAGCACTGGCATTACAAACCTGTGCCATGGTGCCCAGCTTTTCCACACGAGTTCTGGCGACCCCAGCACTGGCATTACAAACCTGTGCCATGGTGCCCAGCTTTTCCACACGAGTTCTGGCGACCCCAGCACTGGCATTACAAACCTGTGCCATGGTGCCCAGCTTTTCCACACGAGTTCTGGCGACCCCAGCACTGGCATTACAAACCTGTGCCATGGTGCCCAGCTTTTCCACACGAGTTCTGGCGACCCCAGCACTGGGATTACAAACCTGTGCCATGGTGCCCAGCTTTTCCACACGAGTTCTGGAGACTGAACTTAGTCCCTCAGGCTTGCAAGTCAAGCACTTTTTAAGCTCTGCGATGTTTTATTCAGAAGAAGGAGAAGATTTTGAACACAAGAATTATCAAAATTGTTTAGTACTCCCATTTCCTATGAATTCTGGGAGGAATAAGTCTTTGTTGCATGCCAAACATATGTGTTCAAAGACATCGTTTCCTGAAGATCTCGAATTCCTCAAATGTACCTTAGACAATGTCACAGATGACACAGTGTCCAGGTGCCTGCCCCACTTGTACATTCCGTAATTCCATTTTGAGTGTGTAGGAGCAGACACCTGTGGGAATACTTGGCTGTAGGCATCTGTTATTGGCAGCTGGGGACAGGTGTGTCTGAACCTCCTACTGAGGCCTTCTCGGCCTTGGATAGTCCCCATTTCTCACCATCTACTCCCAGGAGAAGGTCTGCCTTTTCCTAGAAGGCAGATGGCTGCAGGTGGCCTGCTCCCTGAAAACTCCCTTCTTGGCCTTCCTCACGCGCTCATCACTTCCCAGCCAGACGCTCAGAGGGAGAGGAATATCTAAAAGCTGCAGGGACCAGAGAATTGCCAGGTGGAGAGAATCGGAGCCTCTGATGGGACCATGATCGGCCTAGGATGTCATCCGGCTTCCATGAAAGTCACCGAATCCAGGGGCTCACTTGTCCCTGCAGCTAGCCACCACTGGATACAGAAGGCAGATTCAAACTCATCCCCTGCGTCAGGATCAGATACACTCGGGAGGAAGTGCAGACTCTGTGTCCTTCCCACTTCTGACTCGGGCCACAAGGCAAGCCAGGCTACTGCGGAAATCGCAGGTGTCTTGTATTCCCTGATGTCAGCAACAGGGCTTAGGAAAGACATGGAGTGTGTAACAATGTCCCTGTGGCAGAACAGCTTTTAACCGTGATGCCTGCTGCTCACAGAGACACTCCTTCACTTTTCTTCCTTGGTGGAACCAGGCAAAAGAAAGCCTGCTGTTTGAGCCCTGCTGTCAGGAGCCAGTGTGGCCTTTCCCAGGCCGAGTCTCTCTGGATGGCTGTAAGAGCCTGGCACAGCCCTCCCTCCTGGAGTAAGGGTGCTTGCCGATAGCTCTGGCCATCCAGGTGTACAGGCAGTGAGCCGAGCAGGACTGGCTCTCTATAAGCTGCTGGTCCACAGGCTGTCCCTGCCTGGTGCCAGCCGACTCCATACCCAGCCACAGAGCTTGCCATGTTCCTGGCAGCCTGAGCTTCAGGAACTTGGCATCTGGGCTGCCCATGGGAGAGGAGGCAGGCCAGGCTGGGCTGGATTTGGCTCCATCTGTCTCCAGCGTCTGTCTGGCCTTTTGACTGTGAGGTGGGATGGGAGCCTATGCAGGTCCCTGCCTCTCTCAGGGCCTGCTCAACAGGATGATTGCATACTCTCTGGTGAGCAGGGTGACATTGGGGGTGGGGTGGGGCTTCCCCAGGAAACCGTGGAGAGGGGAGACCTACAGTGGCCAAGAGCCGGAGACCAGGACACACCATACCACCCAGGCTTGGCAGGCAGGTCTGATTTCCACTCCGAGTCTTCATGGCTTCCTCCCTCAGCATGGCTGCTCCAGGCAGAGATGGATGTCCCGATAAACTCCACATGAAAACTCATAATCCCGACAGTCTCTGCCATTCCTGTCCATTCTCTTAAAGGTTAATCTGCTTTTCTCCTTATTAATGACGGGCCACAGCAATCCAGTCGGGTCTCTCCCGTGTTTGGGTAGATTTAGGCTAATAGGCTATTTTATTTCCATGGTAACAGCTTCCAGTGTTACAGGAAGATAATTTCCCAGACAAAAGATTTGCGGGTCTTATTATTCAGCGTGGCTCTGACGGGGAAGGCAGGGAGGTTGGGCCTAGGGGCTGCCCAGGAAGCCACAGTCTCACACACTGGGCACCTGTTTGCCTCCAGCTTCCGAGTCTCCCGGGCTTGTTAGGGAAGCATTGTCAGAAATTGGCAGAAGCTGAATGAAGATATTCTTCAGAAGACAATGCCATAAATGTGTTTCCTTATCAACTAATGGGGCCAGAGTGACAAGTGGCTTGTGTTAGAGAGATTGCCACCGCAGCAGGGGCCCCTGCCCTCTGCAATGAGCTAAGGGATGACCTTATAAGAGTTCTACTCCCCAGGCATGGGAAAGGCAGACTTGTGGGGTATGTATACGGCAATCAGGTGTTCAATAACTGCTTCCACAGACACCGGGAACCAGACTAGTCACAGGATGGCCCCCGCTCTCAGAGGGCTTAGGGTCTATTAGTGTGCCAGGGATGGGTAGATTTCAACAGAGAAAAGGGAGCTGGGGAGAGAGGGTCTATTGGTAAAGCTCTTGCTGTCCAAACACAAGGGCTTGAATTCTGGTCCCAGAACCTATATGAAAGAGCTGGACCTGGTGGTGTGTGCTTGGAATCCCAGCAACGGAGAGGCAGAGTCAAGGGAATCCTTGGGGATCGTTGGTTAGCCAGTCTAACCAAATCAGCGAGTTCTAGGCAAGTGAGAGGCCCTGGAGAGAAAGGGAGGAAAAGAGGGAGAAAGAATGAAATGAACGAAATAAGAGATGTGGAAACACGTAGACGCATGATTTCCAGTGCTTTCCTGCTAGCCAGTCTACCCAAAACAGTGAGCTTCAGAGTCAATAAAGGGCTGTCTCAAAAAGAAATCAGGTCACCCTCTGGTACACACACACACACACACACACACACACACACACACACACACACACACATAGGAACATGCACCCTACCCCGACATGGACACATGAACATGGACACACACAAGGCAGAAGACATCCTGAAGTCAAATAAACATGCTCATGAAACACACACACACACACACACACACACACACACACACACACACACACAGGAACATGCACCCCACGCCGACATGGACACATGAACATGGACACACACAAGGCAGAAGACATAAACATGCTCATGAACACACACACACACACACACACACACACACACACACACACTCTAAAACAATGGTTCTCAACCCTCCCAATGCTGTAACCCTTTAATACAGTTCCTCATATTGTGGTGACCCCTCACTCATAAAATTATTTTCATTGCTACTTCATAACTGTAATTTTGCTGCTGTTATGAATTATAATTTAAATATCTGATATGCAGGATATCTGATATGCAATCCCCAAAAGGGTCCCAGCCCACAGGTTGAGAACTGCTCAAACAGAGGACTGAAACCAGGCAGTGACAACACTTTATGATTTGTATTACAATAAAGATGGCCAAAATTCTAGGGGCATGGTAAGCGGTTTGAGTGAGATGTCCCTGTGGTGGTCTGAATGTAATTGGCCCCTATAAGCTCATAGAGAGTGGCACTATTGGGAGGTGTGGCCTTGTTGAAGTAGGTGTGGCCTTGTTGAAGGAAGCGTGTCACTGTGGGGGCGGGCTTTGAGGTCTCTTTTGCTTAAGCTTCCCTCAGTGTCACAGTTCACTTCCTGTTGCCTTCTGATCAAGATGCAGCCAGCACCATGTCTGCCTGCACACTGCCATGCTCCGCACCATGACATTAATGGACTGAACCTCTGAACTGAAAGCGAACCTCTGAACTGAAAGCCACCACATCAATTGAATGTTTCCCTTTATAAGAGTTGCCCTGGTCACTGTGTCTCTTCACAGTGATAGACTAGCTAAGACAGTCCCCTATAGTCCTGGGCATTTGAATACTTGGTTCCTGGTTGATGGCCCTCTTTGTAGAGACTTGGGAGCTGTGGCCTTGATGAAGAAAGTGCATCATTGAGGGTGAGTGTTAATGTTTTAAAAGGAACATGTAATTCCCAGGTTGCTATCTATCTACTGTCTGTAGCTCAAGACGAGAGCCCTCGGCTCGCAGCTTCCAGATCCAGTCACTACACCTGTCTGCTCTCGGGCTTTCCTTCGTGATGTGCCCTCTGGAACTGTAAGCCCCACACAAACTCCTCCTTCTGTAGACTGCCTTGGTCGTGGCGTTTTATCAGAGCAATAGAAATGTAACTAAGACAGAGGTCGGAAGAGATACTTGGAAAGAATTCTTTTAGAAGGGTTTTGAGGGCTGTGTAGGAGCAAAAGCCATTCTCAAGTTAACTAATCAACTACGGTGAACATTGCCTAGAGTTTGGAGATTTGAATGGGAACAACTAGATTGACTCTATATTTATACCTCGATGGGGTGAAGAGACACTAATTAATATTTAGCATATTAATTAGTGCATTCCCCAGGGAAGTTCTTAAAGTAGCCAGAAACAGAGGGATAGGAACGCTACCACCAGGACTCTTGCATATGGTCAGGCAAGATGTGTACTACGCTAGGGGAAGCCAGTCTACTTACGGGCATTGCAGGTTTATATAGTTATTGTGAGTTTTCTGGTGGAGCAAGGTGGCATCCAAAATGTCTTCAGGAAGGAATGCCATGCTATAAATTACACAGAATTAACCCTATGGTCTGGTGACGCTGTCATGAGGAGCAAACTCCCCCGGAGTCTCTCTTCCCAGGACATGTAGTATAGGTAGAAGCTTGAATGGTAAAGGGAGGCCAGAAAGGAGACCTAAATGCAGGGAGCATTGGGTGCCGGCTGGTGCAGTGGTATCCTAGGGGCTGAGAAGAGGCCACGTGGCTGGATCCAGGATGAGGAAGGGATCAGGGTGCCCAGCGCTGTTGAGAAAATGCAGAGGGGCCACTCTCCTGGAATGCTGCTCACCAGGGACACAAGGCAGCCACAGGTGGATGAATCAGCGGCCACTGTGGTAGGAGCCATGGCTAGTGTGGAAACAAGGCCAACAGTGGCCCGCATTCAGCCCAGTGATGGAGACTGTGCCACCGATGACTGCCATCAGAGGCACCCAGGATACAAACCAGAGGTCATTTTCTGAGACCCATCAAAAGCTGTGTGAAACAGCCTCTCTGGGGTCAGGGCTGGGAATCTGCATTTTACCCAGCATGCCCTGGGACTGTTGCACCGCAGGGTTAGGAGCAGCACAGGAAGGCCAGTGGCTGCTTCAGCCACACGCTGAGGCTTGTTCTACCCTGGGTGCGAGAGGAGGCCGAGGGCAAACTCAAGGCTTCCCTTCCACCTGTCTCTTTTCTAGTCCATTGATTTCCATCAACACCTTCGTTTCTCCCTTCTTTCCAAGTGCTCCTTGAGGGATGACTCCAAGAAGGTGAGAGAGCTTTGTTCTATGTTGTGGAAGCCCTGGGTTAAGAAGGATCTGAGGATGCGGGATGCCTGTGGGAAGGAAGGTGATGGCGTATGGAGTCTCCAGTTAGGGAGGTCACAGATGAGAAGTCACAGAGCCTTCCAGACCACCGAAACCAGTGCAAGGCACCTCTCTCCCTGATCATTTCCATGAGAGCATGCACGACCTTCTGCAGCCCTCTTGTTCCATGTCTCTGTGGTCTTTGCCTCTGCTCTGTCTTTCTGATGCTAAGCTCCATAGGGAAGAGCTTTGTCTCAGCCCATCACTGGCCCTCTCAGTATTGGGCAGAATAGAGCTTTGCCAAGCAGAGAAGACATGTAGATAGTAGCCAGGGAATGGAGGGGATATAGGTCAGCTGGGAGGGAGGTTGATGTGTTAATGTATAGGAAGGTGGCCCCATGGACTCACATGTGGATGGAAATTTCTGTCTTATATGTGCATGTGTGTCAGTTTGTGTGTGTGTAATATGCTAGCTGGGGTGACTAGAATAAAGTATTGGCTTGTGTTTGTTTGTGACAATGCTATTCCACTGTGGGTTACATAATGCCACCACTGGGAGAGCCTGGCAGGGTATGCCTATCTCTCTCTCTCTCATCACTTCCACAATTTCAAGTGACACCAGCTCAAAATCAGAAAGGGACTGTAGGAGAAAACAACTCAGCTTCACACTTTCAATACAGTGAGTAGCAGGGCCTCCATTCTTCTGCCCTCTTCCACTGCTGGGTGAGCCGTGCTGACAGTCTCTTCTCCCAGGAACTCCTGGTGGCTCATGAGACTGCACCTTCAGCAGCTCAGCAGAGGTTTCTCAAAGCCACTTCTGAGAGTGCCAGGGTCTGGTGTGACCCCAAGGCCTTCTCGCTAGCTCCAGGTCACATCCAAGGTCCTGCGGGCATCCAAATGGCCTCCAGTGACACAGAGATGAGCAGATGGGGATGTCTGTAGTGAGGGGCTAGAGGCAGCCTGTGGGGCTACAGTCCTGGTGAGACTGTGCATTGGAAATCACAGCGGGGAGGGGTGGGGGGAGAGTTCAGTGCTGCAAGAGAGGCCAGCAATGGCAGTGATGGGAGAAATTACCTGTCTTATTCCTCCCTTCTGCCTCCTCGGAGATCCCACCGACCACACCCACCCCAGCACACCTTCCGCTGGCCACACTCACCCCAGTAGTTTTCATTAGCCACATCTACTCTAGGGCCTCCTAGTGGCCACCATCTAGAACCTCCTATTTCCTACACCCAGCCTAATCTTCTCGTGGACCCAGTACCATCCACCCAATCGGGATCCCGAGAAGTACAGCCAGCAGGTGCCACCTCCTGTCACATGGAGCAGGGTTGTGAGGATTAAGACCTGTGGTGGTTTGAAAAATGGCCCCCATAGGCTCATATATTTGAATGCTTAGTCATCAGGAAGTGTCACTCCTTGGATGAGCAATTAGCAGGTGATGGAATAGGTGTTGCCTTGTTGGAGAGAGTGTGTCACTGAGGGCGGGCGTTGAGGTTTCAAAGGCCCAAGCCAGGCCCAGAGTCTGATCCTGTTGCCTACAGATCCAGATGTAGAACTCTTGGCTCCTTCTCCAGCACCATGTCTACCTGTGTCCCACCACGATGATAATGGACTAAACCTATGAAACTGTAAGCCAGCCCCAGTTAAATGCTTTCCTTCATGAGAGTTGCCGTGGCGAGGGTGTCTCTTCCCAGCAATAGAACACTGGCTAAGACAAGACCCAAGAGTCAACAGATGGGCACTGCACACTGCGGACAGCCAGGAGCCACCACCTCTAGATTCCCACACGTGGCAGCCCCCTCTCACTTAGGAAACCATCACTCCACAGGATCCACAAGTCCAAGGAGTCTCCCATACTCCTGCTAAGTGTGAAACGGTACGACCGCTTTAGAGCACTGTCCAGCAGCTCTGCTCACAGGCACTTCCTCAAGAGCAATGATAATCCTGCACAAAAAGAATGAAATGAGAACGTATGTAGCACCGTTTTCATAATATCCAGAAACTATATTTAGAGAGATGTCCATCCTTAGAAAAAGGAAGAACAAAATTATGGAGAGGTGATACAATGGAGTAATATTCAGCAGTGAACAGGAATACTACAGCGATACGCAATGTAAGTGGTGATTCGAAGTCAGACATAAAGAAGGACTTTCTTTCTGTTGGCCTGTCTTTTATATAGAATCCAAGAAAAGAACACTCTCATCTGTGGGGACAGAGATTAGGTAGTGGTTCTTGGGGGTAGGGGTGGGGACTGGCCTGGGAGGGACAGCAGGGAATCAGTGCTATGAGGAAAGTATCCCAGGTGTTGTTCTGGTCTCATAAGGCAGAATCTCCTTCCCCTCCAGCCACTGTTCCAGACAAAGCTTGATGGGAAGGGGTTTCTTCCATTTTTCTTTCTTCTTTTTTTCTTTCTTTCTTCTTTTTTTTGTGTGTATGTGTTTGGCTATCATTTACTGTATTATATCCAAGTTAGTTAACCTAGACATGGTAATATATTTCCAAATATTACAATTCATAATTAATGGCTGTTGAAAACAATAATCATCTTTTAATAACAACATATAGAAACACATGGTGAGTCACACATTGGTTTTCTAGATCATTTCTTTTATTTATATATTTACTTATTTTACATTCCAAATGCAGTTTCCTCTCCCTCCTCTCCTCCCAGTTCCCCCTCCCCTCCCCTCTGCATCCCCCTACATCCTCTCCTCTTCCATTTCTATTCAGAAAGGGGCAGGCCTCCCATGGATGTCAACAAAACATGGCATATCAAGTTGCAGTAAGACTAAGCACCTTGCCTTGTATTAGGGATGGGCAAGACAACCCAGTATGAGGAATAGGGTTCCACAAGCCAGCAAAAGAGTCAGAGACAGCCCCTGCTCCTGCTGTTTGGAGCCCCACAAGAAGACCAAGCTACACAAGTGTCACATACATGCAGAGGGCCTAGGTCAGTCCCATGCAGGCTCCCTGGTTGTCGGTTCAGTCTCTGTGGTTCCTATGAGCCCAGGTTAGTTGATGCT
Organism: Peromyscus eremicus; assembly: GCF_949786415.1. Lineage (NCBI taxonomy): Eukaryota > Metazoa > Chordata > Mammalia > Rodentia > Cricetidae > Peromyscus > Peromyscus eremicus. The sequence continues at coordinate 111,864,051 of NC_081418.1, read as the reverse complement.
GTGGGTTTTCTTGTAATGTCCTTGACCCTGCTGGCTTTTCTTTTTTTAAATACAGTCTTGTGAGCCCAGGCTGACTTGGCATTTGCCGTGTAGCCAAGGGTAACTGACCTTGAACTCTGGATCCTTCTACCCTGACTTCCCCGGTTGTTGGGATTATAGATGTGTGCTACAATGCCTGCTTTCATGCAGTGCTGTGGCATGAACCAGGGGCTTGGTGCATGCTGGGCAAGCGTTCTACCAACTGAGCCACATCCCCAGCCCCAGCCAGAAGCTCTGGCCAATGGAGAGGATGCAGCTCTACACAGCAAACCTGACCATTTCCCCCAGCTTTCAGCAGGGGATGCCCAATGGCTTCCTCCCCCACACCCTCCTTCTTTGGGTTAAGTGTTTAAGTGAAAGTGAAAGCAACTTCTTTATGAGTCACTCAGCTTCCCACCTACTCACCACGGCTACAGACTCAAACCCTCTCCCACTGCTCTGCTCGGCTCCCTCGCTCCATTTGCTTTTCTCTTGTGAATCTACCTTTCATTTGGGAGGTCCCCTCTGGGGATTTAGAAGGCGGGAGAGCAATTGAACACTTTGACAGTGTCAAATTAGTCATCCTAAAAGAAGAGGCAGGGCAGAGGGCAAATTCTCTAGTTCTCAACTGTCAAGAAGGACAGGAAGGTTCCTGCTCAGCAGATTTCTTGTCTCCCCCTTCCCTCGCTGTGGGATGTCACCCAGGAGCAGCATCTGCTGTCTCAGGCAGAAGGTCGGGACAAAGGCTAGGGCTAGAACGCAGCCTGAAGGCCCGCCACACACAGGACTCGTGGACAGGAGACAGGCTCCACGGAAATAATTGATGGGCACTTTACATCAAACTAAGTGGTCGTAAATATTTAATAACATGGGCGCTGCTTTTAAATACATCACCTGCTACTTTGCCATGGTCCCGTCTGGCTTCATCTAGATACCTTGTAAGAGTCAGCAGGAAAAGTGTAACAAGCACTCTGCCAATACTGCCTGTGGCACTCCTTCTGGCGGCTCTTCCCAGGTCCTGCTAGTGTTCCCTGTGGCCCCAGGGGAGATGACGGCCCTGGCTGCCAGTCCCAAGTCTGTGGCACAGGACTGTGGCATCCTCCCACCCCTGACACCATGCTACCATCAGCTGGGGGAGGAAGGCTGGGAAAAGGTGACTCTTGCCGGGACAGCTGAAGCTTGGAAATGAAAAGCTGGCAGCCAAGGGAGCCATGCTTCCTGTGGGCCACGGATGGTGAGGGACAGACCAAACAGGAGAGACAGGGAACTGCAGAGAAGCTAGCCTTAGCTCTGTGGACGACCTACCCGAGGTTAGTCCTCTCTTCAACAACTCACTGTGGTGCTTGTTTGGGCTGTACTTGTAATGCCAGGGAGGGCCCTCCTAACTGGCTGAGACTAAAACAGCAGCCCCTCCAGGTGACAGTCTGTGAAGAAGGAGACTAGGCAGCTTGGGTGATGAGAGTTCTGTCGGTAAAGTGCTTACAGGACAAACAGAAGGATCTGAGTTCAATCCCTGGGCTCACTTTTAAAAATATGCACTTGGGCCGGGCAATGGTGGTGCACACCTTTGGTCCCAGCACTCCGGGAGGCAGAGCCAGGTGGATCTCTGTGAGTTCGAGGCCAGCCTGGTCTACAGAGCGAGATCCAGGATAGGCACCAAAACTACACAGAGAAACCCTGTCTTGAAAAACCAAAAAACCAAAAACAAAAAAAAAAACAGCAAAAAATATGCACTTGGAATCTCAATGCTGGGGAGGCGGGGACAAGTCAATCCCAGGGCTTTCAAGAAAGCCAGCTTCACTGAACGGGGTAAGCCTCAGGCCAGCATAAGACCTTTTCTTCAAATGGTGGGGGGGAGGGGCATCTGTCTCTGAGGAACAACAGTTGAGGTTGTCCTCAGCCCTCCACATGTAAATTATGTGTGCAGGTGCTCCTGCCTCTCCCATTGGAATGCGCCTGCACACACAAGGATATGCATGCACACATACACACAAGAAATAGGACTAAGAATCAGAGACTCGATTCCAAAGGGTCCCCATTGAGCTGGAGGACCCTGGCCAGGCCTTTAACTGGATAGATTTAGTTCTGGCCTCTGTATGGTGACTACACAGACTGAGTCTTTAAGTGGTTTTGCATCAAGGGCATCAAAGATAATGATGATAAGAAAGGCTCATTAGGGCCACCCGCACGCGTGAGTCTCGAACATTCTGAGGGTCTAACTTACAACGATGTCTGAAAGTCAAGCAAAGTTTAAAAGAAGAATACAAAAATAAAGAAGCTGGTATATTTATTTTTCTTTTATTTCCTGTATGTGTGTGCCCCATGCACAAGTTTTTGTATGTGGGGAAAGGTTACATAGTCACACATGTGTGCATGTGTATGGAGGCCAGAGGTATGTGGGGGAAGGTTATACAGTCACACATGTGTGCATGTGTATGGAGGCCAGAGGTATGTGGGGGAAGGTTATACAGTCACACATGTGTGCATGTGTATGGAGGCCAGAGGTATGTGGGGGAAGGTTATGCAGTCATACATGTGTGCATGTGTATGGAGGACAGAGGTATGTGGGGGAGGGTTATGCAGTCACACATGTGTGCATGTGTATGGAGGCCAGAGGTATGTGGGGGAAGGTTATGCAGTCACACATGTGTGCATGTGTATGGAGGCCAGAGGTATGTGGGGGAAGGTTATGCAGTCACACAGGTGTGCATGTGTATGGAGGCCAGAGGTATGTGGGGGAAGGTTATACAGTCACACATGTGTGCATGTGTATGGAGGCCAGAGGTATGTGGGGGAGGGTTATGCAGTCACACATGTGTGCATGTGTATGGAGGACAGAGGTATGTGGGGGAGGGTTATGCAGTCACACATGTGTGCATGTGTCTGGATGGCAGAGGTATGTGGGGGAGGGTTATGCAGTCACACATGTGTGCATGTGTCTGGATGGCAGAGGTATGTGGGGGAAGGTTATGCAGTCACACATGTGTGCATGTGTCTGGATGGCAGAGGTATGTGGGGGAAGGTTATGCAGTCACACAGGTGTGCATGTGTCTGGAGGCCAGAGGTATGTGGGGGAAGGTTATACAGTCACACAGGTGTGCATGTGTATGGAGGCCAGAGGTATGTAGGGGAGGGTTATGCAGTCATACATGTGTGCATGTGTCTGGAGGCCAGAGGTTGACAGCAGGTGTGCTCCTCAATATTTTTTTCTCTAGCATATGTTTTGAGACAGTCTCTCCCTGAACCTGAAGTTCACTGATTGGCTAGGCTGTCACCTAGGCTCCTCAAGGCTCCACCTGACTGCTCCTCCACCCGGTGTTGAGATTGCAAGCATACACCAGCACACTTGGCTTTTTGCATGGGTGCTGGGAAACTCACGCTTGTGCGGCAAGCACCCCATAACTCGGCAAGCACCCCACAACTCGGCAAGCACCCCACAACTCGGCAAGCACCCCACAACTCGGCCATCTCCCAGCCCTACTTCGTTTTCTTAAAGAACTAGGTCTTGACAATAAAACTATAAGGCGGTTTATGAGTGTGTGGTTTAAATTTAGGGATGAGAGGAACGTAGGCATGGTTAAACTCAAGAGCAAAAGCGTTCTGGTCCAAAGATTAGTCAAGTTAAACAACTGGCCCAAGGCTATTGCAATAACGAGGAACCAGGACCAGAACCAGCCTGGGGACTTCCTTGAGCTTAGTCCTTTTTTTAAAATTTTATTTTATTTTCTATTTTTTTATTATTATTTTTTTCCTGTTCACTTGTTTCACACTTGCAACTAATTTTGAAAGAGACTGCTGATTTCATTCCTATCCTTTAACTCCTTACCTTCCTCCTTGCTGGTCAATGTCTTCAATAACATTGCAATTCCAAATCCCTAGTCCTTGACCCTTTGGTTCCTTGGTCTCGTGACCCCCATGGCTACAAGGTGGATGCTGCAGTTGCTGGCGACACACAGGATGTGACAGCAGGCATCTGGAAAGCTGTCTTCTCTTGAGACTCTTATTGATGGCTAGAGTCTCTTTCCCAGAAGTCCGGTCCCTAGGCACCGGGCCATCTGTGGATGCTCTGTCTGATCCTGGGAAACACATCTGCATTCAGTGTTTTTAGTCCTTTTCCTACCAGATGACTTCGCTGACAAGGAAGAAGATGGAGGAAAAGCAGTGGACAGACATATGCCAGTGTCTACCATTCCCTTATAGGTGCCTTCTCTTGTTATCTGTGTTTAAGGTAAAATGTTTTGTTTAAATCTAGATGTCATCAGTGTCGCTGTAATAGACCCCACGATGCTATGTTCTCTGCCAAGGGCTGTTGATACCCATTAGGCATGCATTAAGCACTTGCAAATGGCTAGGCCTCTAAAGAACCTTTTAAAGCAGATTCTTCTTGGGGCTGGAAAGATGACTCAGCAGTTAAGAGCACATCTGCTCTTCTAGAGGACCTGAGTTCCATTCCAGCCTCCATGGAAGGTGACTCACAGCTTGTACCTCCAGATCTAGAGGGTCTGATGCCCTCTTCCAGCCTTCACATGTACTCACACACATGTGCACATACTTACACATAGACACACGGAGATGCCAATGAATAAAAATAAAATAAGCCTTTAAAATCAGTTCTTCTAGATGCATCCTACAACTTCAAAACCACAAAAGCCTGTCTGAGCCCACTGTGCGTCTGTGCTTCAGACACCAGAGATTGAACTCCATGTAGTGGGTAGCCATTCCAGCTTTGATCTGGAAGTTCCAACCCCCATTGAGACTTCGGCAACTGTCACGCCTACAAGGTGGGGCCAAGGGAGGCGCCTGGAGACCCAAGATCTGGATGGGCCAACGCTCTCGCTGTTCTGGGACCCTGAATGGTGGAGGTGGGCCAAGCAGAGCTCCAGAGAACACCGCTGGACTGCGATACACCTTCCCCAGACCCTGCGACCTACCTATCCCTTCATTTGTAAGTTATGCCATTAAATAAATCTCCTTTTAACTACGTGGAGTGGCCTTAATAATTTCACCAATAACTCCACCCTCCCCGGGGCAAGCTTCTGTTGGACTGCTCTGTGATCTACCCATCAGCCTGAGCGCCACACCTGGGCTCTTCCAGACAAGTATCTGGGTCTCTCAGTGATCTCATCACCTCTTTAAGACCTGATCCCTGGATATAGGAACACCCTGAGGCCCTGGGGATTAGGGCTTCAATATATGAATGGGTGAGGGGGGCAGTCCAGCCCACAGCAGCCTCACAGTGTCTCACTGGTTCCATTATCAGGGTGGCCAAACAGGTTTTAAAAGGATGGGTTGGGTGCCAGTGTGGTATTATTGTCTGTCCAGTCACAGGGTCTGGATCTATCACCCAGCCATGAAAAGTGGCACAGAAGATGTGCTCCAATCCTGATTTTCAAAATTCTGAAGTGTGTGTGTGTGTGTGTGTGTGTGTGTGTGTATGTGTGTGTGTGTGTGTGTGTTACTGAGTGTGAATCCAGAGTCTCATCTATGCTTGGTTCATGCTCTACCGCTGAGCTACATCCCAGGCCCACCCCAAGGTAGTTTACAAAACTCTACATGTAGCACTTATCATAACTACAGCTGACAGAGACCCCAGCGGCATGAGAGAAGCATTCTGACCTGTTCGCGGATGCATGCTGATGAGTTGGGACTGTTTGGTTGCAAGAAATGGGAAGACCTTTGAGCTGGTTCCATGACAAGAGGGGCTAGGAGAGGGAATCTCACTGACCTGGTACTGGGAGCAGCTTCCGACAGCTACTGTAACAAAGCACCATGCACGGCATGGCTGAAACAACAGAAAGGTTCTGCTTCACAGTGCTGGGAGCTGGAAGTGGAGATCAAGGGGAGGATGGGATGAATTCCTCTGATGCCTCTCTTCGTGGCTTGGAGAAAGAGCATCCTTTTCCTATGTCCTTGTGGGATTCTCTATGTGTAAGGCCTCTCTAGTGTCCTGGGGTTTTCCTCTTTTCAGTCTTCCTTTTCTTTCCTGTCCTTTGTTGCTCCCCCACCCCTGACTCCTTTCCCAATCTTCTCTCCTCAACAGGGTCTCACTATGTAGCCCAGGCTAGCTTCAAACTTGTAACCCACCTTTCCTCTCCTCCCAAGCACTGGGATGCAGGTAAGTGCCAACATACTTGGACATCTCCTCTTCTAATAAGAACTCAGTCATATCGACCACCCTAATGACCTCATTAACTCCATCACCTCTTTAAGACCTGATCCCTGAATATAGGGACACCCCAAGGCCCTGGGGATTAGGGCTTTGGTATATGAATGGGTGAAGGAGGCAGTCCAACCCACAGCAGCCTCACAGTGTCTCACTGGTTCCATTATCAGGGTGACCAAACAGGTCTTAAAAGGATGGGTCCCAGGGTGGCATTAGTGTCCTTTCTGGAGTGGGATACAGATCACACCACTCCTACGAATGAGGAAGTGAGAACATAAAGTCAGCAGGAATCAGGGGGACTTAGAAGAGGATGCTGGGAACTAGGGCAGCATCCATCAAAGGCTCATAGCTCATCTCCTGCTAATCACTCCTTCTAGGATCCCAGGCCCACTGTGGTCAGACCATCCAGTTTTCTGGGAGAAATAAATATCTCTGGGATATTGGTAAAGTTTCAACTTTTTTAGAGAGCTGCTCACACCAGATAAACTCTGTCAGCCAGACCTATCTGGTTCATAGATGCTGCTTAGGCACTATAGAAAAGGAGAATCCTACCTCCACACCCCTGTGGCAGGGACCACACAGTAAGTTTATGAAATTCTTGACCACAGCAAGATTCACACAGTCAGGAGCAGAAAGGTGGGTTGATTTTTAACATTCCATGCACACATAACCCAGAGGATAAAGGTCAGTATCTCTAAGATTTGCAAATTTATGTGATATCTTCATAAGGATGGAGAGGGAGACATGGTGCCCTTAGAAGAGAATGGCTGGATGTGGGCACATATTAGGGTATGGCAAGCTTTGTCTGGGGGTGGTGCCACCTTGTACTCCACTCTCTCTGGAGCCAGTGGCCAGAAATGAATCCTGACAACAGTGGGATATAAACTTTCACCCTGCCTTCATCTCCACCTCCCCAGCTTCTCCTGTGGAATAGTGGGGGAGAGGATAGAACCTCAGACCTAACTGAGAACCTCCCAGTTTGGCAGCCTCTCCCCTGATTGGTCCTTACCTTTCACCTATTTTGCATATGCACATCAGCCAACCAGAGCCCCCTGAGCCTACAAACCCCCTAAAGTCAGCCTTCCCCGGCACCTGAGAGTTTTCTCTTCCATTCAATAAATCATCCTTCCTTGCTCTCCGCGTACCTGGTAGAAACAAAAGAGAAACCACAACACCCTGACAAGCACCCATCTTCCCCGGCTGGCAGGGAAAAGATTTAGAATGTGTGAATTCCTTTCATCAGGGCTGATTTTAATGAGATTGGTTTGGAAAGCGCTGGCTGTAATTTGGCACCTTGCTCAAAATAATCATTGCACCAAAGAAGCATGTGTTGAGCGTGGCCTTGCCTGAACTCCTGAGCTCTGCAGCCAAGTCTCTCCGCTTCCTCCTCTACTCAGAGGGGTGGCTTCCCATTGGCCAAAGAGAAGGAGGGAGGCTGAGTCAGCAAACTGTGCCCTGTGTGGGCTGAGCCACAGAGAGGAGGATCCTTGGAAGAGAGTCTGACAGAAACTGCAGACTCCCCAGCAGGGGTCAAGATAAAGCCATTTATGACTCTTCAGTGTCAGTGGGGCTTGTCAGTGGGAGGCAACTTGGGACGGGTCTGGAAAAGCAAGAACAAGATGAGAGAGTGACTAAGCTGGAACCCAAGGAATTGAAATCAGACATTTGGGAAAATTTCCACAGGGGCCGTGATGCTGTGAGAATCTGCAAGGCAGTAGCAGATCCAATCCTATTGAATCACAGCATACCTGTCAAGGTGGGTCTCTGGGACTACCTTGTCAGCCATCCAGCCTGTCTCCCACCCTCCTTTCTTGGGTTCCCAGGCACACTGCACTTGCTTGAGTGCTCTCTCTCTCTCTCTCTCCCTCCCTCCCTCCCTCCCTCCCTCCCTCCCTCTCTCTCTCTCTCCCTCCCTCCCTCTCTCTCTCTCTCCCTCCCTCCCTCCCCCCCCTCTCTCTCTCTCTCTCTCTCTCTCTCACACACACACACACACACACACACAGGCATTGCAGGCATTCACTAGCTTCCACCAGAATAGCCTGGCATTTCCTATCTGACCAGCTTGCAGATCAAAGTTAAATTGGAGCGGGGCAGGTGGAGGGTGGGAGGTCCCTTCCTCTTACCTTCTTGTTGAACCACCCAAGTCCCAGCACACCATTTGAAGTGGCTTTTTTTGGTATTTAGGTGGTATCTTCATCTCTGATGAGCTGGCACCCTGGGAAACTAGCTTTATCACCTACTCCCTAGGAGCGGGTAGTGTGATGGAGAAGAGAGTTAACCACACTTATAATAACCAAGAAGCAGGCTTGCTCCCCCCACCCCTGAAAAATTGGCTTATTTGTCACACACCTTCATCCCCACCTACCTATTAACTTGTGGCTATTTGGGGGTTACTGACACCAAGAGAACCAAAGAGATCAGAGGGGACATACTTGTGGGGAAATAAATAACTACACCCACTGAACTATTGTACTGTTTAAATCCATTCTGAAGACAGCATAAGACCCACGAGGGTTCTCTCTCAGTCAACCAACCCAGCTAGGGCTCCCAGAACATTTGTGTCATTGGTAGTTGAGTGTAAAACTCTGAGGGCAGCAGCTACAGAACGGTGACTTCCAAGGTCAGACGCTTCCCAGCTGCCAGACGCTGTGTGGACCTGTGTCCTGGGACCTTTCTTTCCTTTCTCCCTTTTATGATTCATTCATCTCATGCTTTACAGTCTATGGTGTCTTCTGACCTTTCATTCATTGGAATGGATTTATGAGATGCCCGTCACGTGCTGGGAAAGTTGAGTGTAGCAGGCAGCGGTCTTGCTTTCCAAGGACCCTGGTGTTGTGCTGTGGAGGAGGGGAGGCAGACACAGATGAGTAAAGAAATCAATGAACAAGTCACTGACGTCACGTATGCCACCCCCTCAAGAAGCCACAGTAGAGGTGGGGCTTAAAGGGCAGAAAGTGCCCTGGCCAGTGGCAACAGGGACCTGAAGGGAGGGCTGTCAAATAAAAGGAACAAGAGACACAAAGAATGAGATCAAGACAGGATGTCTGATCAAGCTCCAAAATTTTATTTTCCTCTTAAGGCATATATAGGTGGGGGCAAAAGGGGGTGCAAGCAGGGAGGGGACTTTAATCATGGGTTGTTCAGCCAGCAGGGAATGTTGCTATGAGGATTATCTATTCTTGCCTAACTGCCTAACTGCAGCGCGGTCACCTGATTTCTGAGAAGAGGTTCTGGTATTTATGAGAAGAGGTTCTGGTGATATGGAGACTTAAGCAAGGCCTAGATCTAGGAAAAGAGGAGAGAAGCCCAAATATGGCAGCATGTGTGTCAAGGGTCGCTTAGGCTTATGGCTCCCATCAGAAAGGAGCTAGCTTTAGGACTGGGAAGAAAATGTTCTAGACTCGTAGCTCTCCACTGAGACAATTTTGCCCCTCCTTCTGGACATCCGGCAGTGTTTGCAGGTATCCTTGGTTGTCACAACTGGGGATAAGAAGAGGCTGATACTGGCATCTAGTGAATAGGGGCCAGAAATGCTGACTAAGGTCCCTAAAATGTACGGGACATAAGATGCCTACCCCCCACCCGCTGCCGCTGCTGCCCTATACAGACTTATTCAGCCCTGACTGCCGAGAGAGCCGAGGTTGAGAGGTTCTGTATTGGACAAGAAAAAAGACTCAAGTGGAACCGAGAGGAAGAAAACAGCCAGAAATGAAGACAGGGTCTGAGTGTTCATGCAACACTGCACACACACACCACGTCAAAACTCAGCAGAACAGCAAGTGCTTGTCTTTGGTGTTCAGAGCTCTGTAGTCCTCTGGCCTGACCTTTGGTACATCCTCCCCAGCCTTCTTAGACAGCTGACTGAGGCTGGTCCTGGTCCTGACAGACCGGAAGCAGGAGAGTTCCAGTGCACACCCAGCGTGTCTACTTTTCTGCCCATGTCGCAGCCCTAAGGAGGACACAACACAAGTGTCACGGCTAAGTTCTAAGTCCGCACATAGGAAGTCCACTCCAGTGTGTAAAGCCAGAGCAGGGCTATTCTGGAAGGTAGAAAGCAGATTTCTAGGACCCATTCTCTGGGTGTGAGGATGAGATGGGGAGCAGGAAGACACAGGCTGGTGCAAAGTCAGAGAAGTGAAGATGGCGGATTGCATTGGAAGAGCATAGGGAAGGAAAGCCATTGGGTAGGTTCAAACTAAGGAGTTACACAGCCAGGTTTAAACTAGAGAGTTACGCAGTCCCATCGCACCCAACTCTTACAAATGGCTGCTTTGCGAAGGATAGATTGTAGGAGCAAAGGGAAGACAGAGAGACTGGTTGGGACACACTGCAGTAGATAAGAGGAAGTTGTCTGGGACCAGGATGGGAGTGATGGATGTAAAAAAAGGCATGGATGCACCATTTCTTCCAAGATAGAATCTTGTAGGCATCCTGGTAGACATGAGATTCAAGGAAAGAGCTAGACAAGTGATGTGACCCCTCAACCTGTGTTCTTCCAGTCTCTGTTCTCCTGGGTTAAATAAACCTTTACTCTGCTTGTTGGAGACAGGGGTTGAGACTGTTTCATTTTGCAACCAAAGATGGCCTCTCACTGATGATCCTCCCACCTTTAGCCCCCGCCCCCCAAGCTCTGAGATTACAGGCCTTTGCCTTCACATCTGGCCTGAACCTCTATTCTTAACATCTCCTAGAGTGTAGCACTCAGTCATAGCAACAGACAACGAGCTAAAGCATCTGACTAAGAATTTTCTTTTGGACTTGGCCTTGATGTACTATGCTAGATGAATTGAGTACCATTTTCTAAGACAGATAACTGAAGAAAACATGGGGTTTTGGGGGAACGGGGGAGGAACATCAATCTTTTGCTCATTTAATTGAACTATGTCAATAACCCTATCCAGAGGCGCTTTTTAATCTCTTTTCCCCAGAAGAGATGAGAGAGAGGCAGAGAATTAGAGTGGTTTATCCTAGCCCGAGAATCAGCCAGTAGTAGAGCAAGTGGTCTTAACACCTGTACCCAGACTACACCACTGAGAATTCACCCAGTCTCTTCCCACGGCTAGAGGCCACTTAAAAGCCACTCTGCTTAGACTATACTGTGTTTCCTAGATAGTTCTAGAATTAGCCATTTATGTATTAAGGTAATAGGATGCAGACACTGGGCTGAAAGCAGAAAATCTAGACTGTTTCCCCAGTTTATCTGCTAAGGAGTGTATACACTTCACCACAGCTGAAAGTGTGCTTCCAAATGCTGGTTCTAGCCATTGGCTTCTGCCCTGGGGAGGCTGTGACTCGACCTACCCGCCTTTCTCTTCCTGTTTTTAAGGTGGCAGTTTGCAAGGTAGTGACAAGTCTCCGAGGGATGTAAGAAGAGTTGATGGTTTTGTGTTTGTTCAGCCTTTGTTTGTTATGTGGGGGACTGTCAAGCTCCTTCATGCTGGATAAGAAGGCAACTACACCTTTTATAAAATTATTATTGTTATGCTTTACCCACTCCCTTCTCACCCATATACTGGACAGAGACTTGTCCCATTTCTCCTCTGCCCAAGATCATACAGCACCCTCTTGCACATGAAAAAGGCCAATGCTTAATCAATGCTGGGATCACAAATGGATGTGAGAATATGGGTTCACCACTTTGTGTTGATTTTGTCAGCTAGAAATGAAATGCATAATCTTGCAACAATCCCTTTAAGTACATAAACACCATGGCAATGAAGCATGGAAGATTTCTATGGGCTGTGTGATCTGAAGAATAATTCACCAAGCCACAAAAACCATTAACTTACATGCAATTGTCCAGCTCGTCAGCCATTCTGCCTGTGGAGGTTTGTACATATCAGGGGACCTCAGTTATTAAATGACGGAGTCCTCCTAAGGGCTAAGAAAGACAGGGAGGACAAGAAAGTTTTCTTTAATGTTTCTAGTAACAACTTATTCTATGCTTCCCCATTATTAGAATTTATTAATTTTAAAGTGGCAGATGAATTAGTCACTACTGAATGCATGCTGGTTTGTTTTGATGACATGAAAGCAAAGCATTATTCAAAAGAAGAAAATTAACCAGTTCTTGGTGACATAAAAAATGGGAAGGAGAAGACAAGTAACTCAGAAGGTGATATTCCCAGTTCCTCACTTCTTTCTCGTACAACCTTCCCCACCAAGTTAGAGCGGGTATTATTTTCTTTTGAAGTGGGTTTGCCCCTCTTAGGGACCACATGCAGTGATGCTTGGTAGGGTGGCCTGCTCACAGTCCCCTCAGCATTGACTCAGCGACAGCATCCTTGTTTTCTATAGGGAAACTGTGGCCCTCCCCTCTCATCTCTTAAAAATTGTGTGGAATTTGCTCCACCTTCTCCACTCTCTAATAAGTCAGTGGCCAGTCTGATCAACCGGCATATGCCAACCCAGGTATGGGAATGTAGCCAACCTTGAACAAGTGATCAGGCTTTGAAACAGGTGGGCGTGGAAGGGAACTGTGCCCACTGGGCCAGACACTGGCAGGGTCCCAACCTTGCAGCTAGGTTACCGGGAAACATCTGGGCTGCCTTTGACTGGCCTCTCTGAGGGAGAGACTAAGGAAGGTGTGAGTGCCAGGGCTTTATTTAAACAGTGATACCAGCAAGTTTGGGTCAGAGCGGAGAAGTGAGACCAGAGAAAAGGAAGCAGAGAGGGTGCAGGAAGGAATGGGTGCTGCTGTGGGTGGCGGAGGTTTTGGCAAGCTGGAGACACGCAGAGAAGAATGTAGACAGTGAGCAGAGATGCCCACCCAGACACAGTAATTCATTTTTAAATCTACTAACTCTCTAGCTCCCTGAGGGCAATTTTTCCAGCCCTCCATAGACTGAACCAGATCCTGTTCCAGGAGAAGCCCTCAGGGTGATGATAGTAGCAGCTGCTGCTGGAAGATGTTGAGTGCCCCTAAAACTCCGGGCAAGGATGTGGCTGGACAAAGAACGTCCAGGTGGAAAGACAAGCCTCCATACCCTGGCTGGTCGCTACTGTTGCAGCCTCTCTCTCAGTTTCTTGTTTAATAAAGGAAGTAATTCGGTCGAGAGATGTATACAGTTTATTTAGCAAATGAAGCAAAGCAAATACTTCAAAGAGAGACTGGGGTGGGCCGCCCAAGGCTGTGAGCCACTCGGTGGGTTCTGCATGATAGGTTTTAAAGATGTTTTCATGAATGGTCATGAGATGGGTGGCACATTTATAGAGTAAGGTGACCGATTCCCTCTCCCAAATCACGCTCAACTGGGTCTCCCTTTTCGGGGTACTGCTTCCCATGATCCCCACAAAGCAGGGAGTGTGTCAAAGCCACAATTCAAGCGCTAGATGAGGATGGCTGGTGTTTGGAAGGTGCAGACCCTTTGTCAGTGCGCACATGTGGGAGGGCGCCCCGTTTCCTCCGTTTCTGACACATTCACAACAGCCCAAAGCTTCAAGGATGCTTGACCACAAAGAGCGTTCCGACTGTAGGAGACAGAGCTACCAAGACGCAACTAGAGCTTCTCGCTACTTCTCATCTAATCCCTTGCCAGCCTGCATTGCTATGACTGAGTTCCCTCAGCTCGGTCTGCCCCAGGAGATGGTTTGAGGCTGGATTTTGTCCCTTGTACTGAGAAGACTATGACGGCTGGTGAGGGGGCAGATTCTGTGACGAATGGCTGTTGAGGCCTCCCCGACACCCATCCCAGAATTTATACTGTTTTCAAGAGGCTCATGCTAGAAGAACAAGTACTGGAAATACCCGCTGTCAGCTAGGACAGAAGCAGCTCACCTCACACACATGGGTGGTGATGGCCGGAGGAGGAGGCAGTCAGAGTTCCTGATGTGACAGCCTGCAAGGCAGGGGGATAGCTCCTCCCACTGGGACTTGCAATAAAGATGTTCAAGGGTTGATTACCACTCTCAGGAGCCTAGAGCTTCCCTGGTTCTTGCTTTTGTCCTAAGTCTCACATATCCCTTTCTATTACTGCTGAGCTCTGTACCATAGCTCTTCAAACATAGTCTATTATTCCTTTTTTTTAAAAAACAAAAACAAAAACAAAACAGGGTCTCATATAACCCAGGCTGGCTTTGAACTTACTGTGTAGCTAAAGATACCCTTGCACTCTGGATTCTCCTGCTTCCACATCTAAGGGCTGACATCACAGGTGTGCACCACCACACTCAGTTTATACAGTGCCAAAGGTCAAACCCCTGACTTGTGTGCCCGCTAGGCAAGGATGCTTCTGACTAAACCACAGCTCCAAGGCGTTGGCCTGTTTGGACTCACTCTCTGTCACTTGTCAGCCGAGGATCCTGGCTCATGAGGAAGTGCAGAACAAAGCCGTCCTTACACAAACCAGTGTGGCATCCTTTCCTCTCACTTCCAGACTCTCTCACAAGTGGAGGCATCGGGGAACTGTCACTAAGTCATATTCCCTCTATGAGGTCAGCTTGAACAGATGAGAAATGGACTTCCACATCTTTCATGAGTGAAATTCCAGGTCTTCCCTTACTAGGCTGTGTTCTTACTCATGAAGCACATTTCCAATTACGTAGTTAATTGGTTCAATTTTTAGCTCATGTTACAGGCTGAGTTAGAGAAAGAAATACCATGTGTCATTTCCCACATGGGGGACAAATCGCCAAAAGAGCAAGACACAGAGAGCAGCTTCATCACCGGTATTAATGGCCAATGCTAATTTGCAGCTCGCTTGTGTGTATAACTAAATATAGAAGAGCCAAAGATCTTGGCTAGGATGGAGAAGCAGCAAGCCGGATGCTCCACTTCTCTTATATACCATTCATTTCTTGCTTTGTTCTCAGCCTGTGCCTGTGCACAAGGCTCCGCAGGGGGAATGGCAGAGGGTGAAGATGGAAGGGTGCCCCAAAGTCCCAATCTAGCTGAAGTAACGTGTGTACTCATTCAAAACAGTGGCCAGGGATTCAGCTCAGTGATAGAGTGCTTGCCTGTTATGATACACACACACACACACACACACACACACACACACACACACACACACACACACAGCCAGTGAGTCAAATGATGAAGTTGTAATACTAAGCAAGAAAGAGAGAGATATGCTGGAAGTAAATCTTGTGCCATCCACAGGAAAGCAAATTCAGCCAGAGAGGTGAGGTCCATGGTCATGGGTGGGAGTGTTGTACACCGTAAAGGAGGGCCAGGTGAGGTAGAAGGTGATGTCATTTCACACTTATGAAATGACACCAGGAAAGGTGGAGCATACTGCCATTGTTACACCCAGTGTAAATGTCTAGTTGACAGCTGGAACTGGACATTTGCAGATCAGCTCGAAGTCAGAATTAGCAGCTGAGCCATTTGAAGGTGTCCTGATAAGTTGTCATAACAGAAACAAGCAATGACCATTCTTTGTGAAGTGAATTGTGCATGTGTATCATTAAGCCCTTTTATTACCCATGAAGAAAAGTGATTACATCACCAAGTCATTACCAAACCTAGCACGATAATTTCACACAGTTCTAATGGATTAAGGGATCAAGTGCCACCTGGCTGGGTGACTAAGCTGGGAGTCACTCAGGAGGTTGTAGCCAAGATATCAGCCATCTTGGCCATAGTCACGTAGAGGTGTGGCTGGAACTGGAGGTCCCACTTCTAGATAGCTTACTCTTGGCATTGGTCACCTGTGGTCTGGGAGCTTTGGCTCTTCACTGGGTACTTGAATGTCCTTGAGACACACAGGAGGTAGAAAGTTCAGTGTCATTTACAACACAGCCTTGGAACTTCCATTTTTATGTCTCTACAAGGCATGCCTGATCAGTGTGGAAGCAGAATCACAAAAAAGTGCATCTTGGGAGGCAGGCACCACTGAGAGACACCTTGCTAACTAAGTATCAAGGCCACTTGGTGTCTAGAACTTTGAAAGGATGTGCTGCTGACTTCTCTGTCTTACAGAAGTGGAATCGGGGGAATTAACTAAATCCTCACTTTCCATAACCCACAAGTGGGAGAGTTAAGGTTTGAACTCTGGTCTGACTGTGCTGGTAGGCTTCCCATTGTTATGACAGAATACTGCACTAAAGCATTGAGAGAGGAAAGGTTCACTCCAGCTCCTGGGTGTGGAGGCTTCAGCCACGGTTGGCTGGCTCCATTGATGTATAGCCTTGGTGAGGCAGGCTCCTGTGGGAGAAGGACATGGTGGAGGGAAGCTTCTCACTCATGGCAGCCAAGAAGCAGAGGGAGAGGAAGCAACCTCAGACAAGATGTGTCCTTCTAAGGCACATCCTATTGACCTACTTCCTCCCACTAGGGCCCACCTCCTACTAGCAATTCAGCTATAAACTCCTCAATGTGCTAATCCACTCATGAGGATATCATCTCAATGACCTACTCACCTCCTACTGGCCCAACCAACCGAGGACCAGGCCTTCAATACTTGTGTCTATGGAAGACATTTCAT
Source organism: Peromyscus eremicus (assembly GCF_949786415.1). Taxonomy (NCBI): domain Eukaryota; kingdom Metazoa; phylum Chordata; class Mammalia; order Rodentia; family Cricetidae; genus Peromyscus; species Peromyscus eremicus. Next base: position 111,847,443 of record NC_081418.1, on the reverse strand, counting down.
ACCCAACCACGACACTGGCCCAGTCTTGACTCCTCTGCTTTCATTGCCATGACTACCATAACCAATGCCACATAGCTGAGCTGCCACAAGAGAAACTGATTGTCACTCTGAGGACTCAAAGTCCAAACTCAAGATGTCAGCAGGCTCCGAGGCTCTGGGTAGAAGCCTGCCTTGCTGCCTCCAGCTTGCACTGGTGGCCATCAGTGGTGGCCTTGGTGTGTGGCTGTGTTCATCCTGTCTTTGTCTCCATACACCCTGTCCACCGTGTGTATTTCCACACACACCATCTCTGTGTGTCTTCAGATTTTCCAGAGAGTGGAGCCTCCTTTAGTGGAGGACACTGTGTGTGCCCCTTGACTGTCTTCCTGAAGGGCCTGGCTTCCTAGCTGGCGGTAGGGGCTGCGGAGTTCCTACAGTGTCGTCCCCCAGGGACTGCTGCATCTTCGGGTCACATTGAATCACTCGGTGCCTAACCCCAGCCGTCCCTCATTCTGACGTGCTATCGTTGAGCGCTGTCCTTCCTTCCCCCTTTGTTTTCTCCTTCTCCATCTTACCCAGCATTGCACGGTCCTTCTTCCTTCCTTCCTCCTTTCTTCCTTCCTTCCTTCCTTCCTTCCTTCCTTCCTTCCTTCCTTCTTTCCTCCTTCCTTCCTTCTTCCTTCCTTCCTTCCTTCCTCCCTCCCTCCTTCCCTCCTTCCTTCCCTCCCTTCCTTTGTTCCTTCCTTCCCTCCCTTCCTCCCCTCCTTTCCTCCTCCCTCCCTCTCTTCCTTCCTTCCTTCCTTCCTTCCTTCCTTTCCATAGGGTCTGGTAGCCCTGGGTGTCCTGGAGCTCACTTATGTAGTCCAGGCTGGCCTTGAACTCACAGAGATCCACCTGCCTCTGCCAAGTGTTGGGATTAAAGGCGTGCGCCACCACACCCAGCCTCTATAGGGTCTTACTGTGTAGCTCAGGCTGTTTTCCAGCACACAATCCTCCTGCCTCAGCTTCCTGAGTGCCAGGATTACAGATGTATACTACCACCCTCAGTTCCAATAGCCTTTCTCTCTCACACACACAAAACATTCATTTATTCTCTTTCTCTCCCTCTTTCCGTCTCTTTCTATCCTTCCATTCTTACCTATGTGTCTTTCTCTTTCTCTCCAGCCAAATCTGCTTCTGTCTGTCTGTCTCTGTCTTTCTGTTGCTCTCTGTCACTCTCTTGTTCTCTCTCTGTTTCTCTCCCCCTCTGTCTCTTTCTCTCTGTCTCTCTCTGTATGTCTCTGTCTCTGTCTCTGTCTCTCTCTCTGACATATCCATACATTCTAACATAAGTCTTCCATTCTCAGGAAGTGCCCATAGCCTGTCATTTTCCTAATGAGGGTACTGGGGTAGAAATGGTAGAAGGGACAGGACAAGAAAACCGCCTTTCTCTTGGGCACTATTAAGCTCTTGGCTGGGGCTTCCATAACTCAAGAAGGATTTACAAGAAAGAGGCACGTACTTGCTTAACATGAGTTTTAAATGGCATAAGAGCTCAGGAGGAGATGAAGACCTGAAGGAACGGCTTAGTTTGCATGGCATGCTTGGTGTAGTGAGGAGTGGAGAGTCCAGAACAATTCGGATGGAAGCTAGAGCAATAATCTCAGGGGAACAGTGCACACTGCTGCTTCTGATCCCTCGTGGTCCCCAGTGATGGAGCAGATAGGGTGCTGCGATGATATCTGTCCCTTAAGGGTCTTGGGGCCTGCTGCACAGAGAATCCTTCCTGTACCCAGCATTGCCCGGTCCTTCAAACTTGATATGTTCAACAGACCAGGCCGCCACATTTAGGGGTTGCAGGTCCCGAATACTGTCTAGAGTATCTTGGAACTGTTGGGTAACAGGCTATGGGATACAAAAGCAGGGAAGCTGAGAAGACTGGCCTGAATCTGCAGGAGTGGCCCTTTCAGGGATGACTGTAGGTCTTTGGATATGAAGGGAGGAGGCTGGACATCGGACTTCTTAAGTTGTCTTTTTTGTCTCAACATTGCCCTGGAGTTGCTTTGCTGGGCTGCACATTCCCTGCCTATAGCATTTCACAACTTTTGAAGGTGAGACCTGGGTGGCAGCATTTATTTTGGAAGAACCTCAGACCTATAGAAAACTGATCAACCATGCTGCAATGGGAGGCCACACATCCAGATGTATACGGGCAGTACAAATGGTACCTGATGGGTTTAAAAAAAAAAAAAAAAAGGTATGAAGTTGGGTGGGCAGGAAAGGCAAGGAGGGGGAGATGCAAAACATATTGTACAAAATTCTCAAAGAACTAATAAAGGATGAGTTCAAACGTTATAGGATGGAGTCCAAAACAACTTCCTGTTGCCTTTACCCAGATTTCCTGTTTATTCATTCTTTATGACATTTGTCTGTGGTTGGGAGAGGGAAGGAGACAGAACAGAGGGGCGAGGTTAAGTCTGTTATCCCTAAATCTTTCAATATTTATTTCCTAAGAACAAGTCCGCTTACATTAACAACACGGTCACCCGATCAGAAAATTAATATTCAAGCAAACTCCGCTATCCCTGAGCTACCTCTTCCATGCGGCTGTTTGTCTTGGTTTTGTGACCATTCCATGACATGCCTTGCTGTTTGTGGTAGAAGCAAATCTTGCCCCGCCCACTGATACCCCGCTCCCCCCACACACACACCCTGCTTCTGGTTGTCTTGACTTTGGTCTGTGACCTGCAGATGGGTCCTTAGCATTCCCTCGACTTTTGCAACCTTGGTGTTTTTGTTTTTGTTTTTGTTTTTTTCAGAAATACACACAGGTTCCTGCCGCAGGTTCTCACATGTCTGCCGAGTGCTTCCTCACAGGGAGATCTGTGTCAGGCATTTGGGGTGGAAATGCCCCAGAGTGGTGTGTTTGAGGGCATGGCCTCTGAAGTCAGGGGCCACCATAAAATGGCTGACTTAGAGGAGTTTTGCTTCTCGTGGTGTTTAAGATGGACCCCAGGGCCAGTGCACAGGTTGGGTAAGCCCGGTACCACTGAGCTGCGACCTTAGTCCGAGTTCTCTAACCGTGAAAGAGATTTTGAGACTTGGTGTCAGTGGTTTATTTGAGCAGCAATGTCAGGACAGACAGGTGAAGAGGCGGGCATGGTGAGAAGTGCTAACCACCAGGCTCTCTGGCATCCTCAAGAAGCACTCTTATTGGCAGACCTTGGTGAGTTTCCTGCCGAAATGGGCTACTGTGGCCAAGTGTAATTCTTGTCACGACCTGACTATACCCAAAGGGAAGAGATGCAGCCACGGCCCTCACGTCCTGTACATCCAGCACCAGTTTGTGGTGAGTGAGTTATGCTGGGCAGTCATGGCTGTGGACAGATGAGCAATCTGTCCAGGAACCCCAGAAGCTCTCAACCATAGTCTCCCTGTGCCGAAGACAGGCCCCGGTCTTAGGTGGGAGGCTGCCCGCTTTCTGGAAAGGCCTTTGCTGCACTACTAGGTGGGCCCCAGACAGCGGCGTGGGAGGCAGGAAGAGCTGAGCTGCGTGGGATACCTCCAGGCACAGACAGCAACTGTTATCAGCTTTGCATGCTCCATACAGTCTCCAGCACACATTCTTTTTTGGTTTTGTTTGCTTTGGTTGGTTGGCTTAAACACTTGTAAGGGAAACAAAATTAGACTAGCATTCTCAATTGCTGACCCCTGCCCCACAGGGCAGAAATGGAAGCAGACAGAGGTTATGAGGAAACGCAGGTTCCTAGGCCCTGCCCCAGTACTGAACCACAGTGTGTGGGACAGCTGGAGAACCCTGGTGCTACTCTACTACAGACAAAGACCCTGGCTCCTCTGAGAGGCTGAGCCTCTTGGTAAAAGTCATACAGAACTGACTGCAGACGTAGATCAGTTGGTAGAGAGCACACCAGCTTGTATAAGGCCCAGTCTCCAGCCTGTCTCTGGCACTACACAACCCAGGTGTGGTGGTGTACACCTGGAACCCCAGTCTTCCGGAAAGGGAGGTCGGAGGAACAGAAGATTGAGGTCATCTACATGAGACTGTCTTTTAAACCCACCCTTCTCCTCCCCTAAAGTTATACAAAATCAGGACTCAAACCGAGGCCTGACTGATCCCCAAGGCCACTCACTCTCTTGGTAGATCTGGATATAACTGTGAGTGATCTTGAGATGAAAAATGGATTTCAAGGTCATTTAATTTCCACACTTAAGGTAATGCGTCTATCTCAGAATATAATAGGAGAGATTTAGTGCTGCTCTGGAAGGTGGACTGGTCCAGCGACCTGAGTCTTTCTAGCAGTTGGCGGTGTACACGCGTCTGTGAGGGTCTCTTCCTTACACCAGACCTCGGGAGATCAAATAGCCCAAGGCCTCAGTATACCGCAGCCTCCTTGATAGCAGGCGTCCTCACGACCTCCTAAAGATCGCCAAGTGGACCTGTAGTGGTGTACAGGCAGCAGAGGGCTAGGTTCCCACAACACCCTGAGTCCCGTCACACAGTTCCGGGTGTGTCGGGCTCAAAGCTTAGCAAACACCTCCAACCTTGGGACTGACTCTTGAGCAGGCCCAGCCTGGCAGAGGCTACCCCTCACTCCAGACAAAGCTGTCCGTGCTGAGACATGATAATGCAGATGTCTCGCAGGCAGCTGGGCTGTGTTTCTCTTTGCAGGGTTCTCCGTGTGTTGGAATCTATCGACCTGCTGTTGCCACTGTTCTCTCTCTCTCTTCTCCCGTCATCCCTTCTTCTCTCCCACAGACGGCTGAGGGGAATTCTTCAGCCTCCTTCTTGTTTGGTTCTTCTGAGACAGAGTCTCACTATGTAGCCTACGCTGGCCACAAATGTGCAATCTCCCTGCCTCAGTTTCCTGGGTGCCAAAATTGCAGACGTGAGTCACCATGCCAGCAGAGCCAGCTTAGGTCTGTTCTTTTGTCCCCTGATATCAGTTTCTAAAACATCCCAGCAAAGATATCTGTGATGTGGATTACTGTCACATCGCATCATATTTATCCCCTCCCTTTATCAAATCTAATTTTGATAGCTAATGATGTGCCCTTAAGTCATGTTAGAAATACCAGTGATAACCTATCTCTTTTTCATATGGTTCTCTCTCACTAGAAGACCTTTGCTGAGGGTTCAGGTTGGTCCTTTTTGTATTCCCACAATGGTACATTCTATTTGGTTTCTTACAGCAAATGAGGGTGCTCATGACTTACTGGGCAAACAGAATAGTCTCTCAGAACTTCTGCTTATCCATGTCTCCATTGCTGATACTCAGATGAGAGGAAAAGCGACTTTAAGCTAGAGTTACTGCAGCCTGGGCTTGGGACCAGATTGCCTGGGTTCAAGTCCCAACTCTGCCACTTCCTAGTCATGCAATTTGGAGCAAGGTATTTAATGACTCTGAACCTCGGGTTCCTCATCTATATAATGGGGGCATTAGTAGTACTCCCCTAAATATGTTATAGGGATGATACATTGTAGCTAGAGTTTTCCTGCCTGGCCCACAATCAGGACAAATCTCTGTCACCTGCCAGTCCCACAGCTGCTCAGACCCAACCAAGTAAACACAGAGACTTATATTGGTTACAAACTGTATGGCTGTGGCAGGCTTCTTGCTAACTGTTCTTATATCTTAAATTAATCCATTTCTATAAATCTATACCTTGCCACGTGGCTCGTGGCTTACAGGTGTCTTCACATGCTGCTTGTCATGGCGGCGGCTGGCAGTGTCTCTCCCACTCAGCCTTCCACTTCCCAGAATTCTCCTCTCTCCTTGTCCCGCCTGTACTTCCTGCCTGGCCACTGACCAATCAGTGTTTTATTTATACAGAACGATATCCACAGCAATACATACAACAACTCTTTTGTAGAAGTACATGTGGTCCTCTCTGAGAGCCTGTTGGTGATGACGATGACAATGGCCACAGGGATCTCCTTGCACTCAGACTGAGCTGGATGTTAAATCTTATATTACCCCATTTGGTAGAAGTTCTTAGTTTATCAAAGTGTGGCTGACTTTCCTAGTATAATTATATGATAAAACTAGCATTTTTCTCAGAGTTATGTAAGAAAGGCCTGCTTCTCTGGGGAGATACTTTAGCCTGTATTCAATGGAAAGAGAATTTGACTGTGGAGATTAATATTTACTGTCAACTTGGCAGGATCTACGATTACCCAGGAGACACACCTCTGGACATGCCTGTGAGGGCACGTGATGGTTGGTTTCTATTGTCACCTTGACCCAATCTGGAATCACCTGGGAACAGTCTTGGTGAGGGACTGTCTAGATCAGGTTAGCATGTGGGTATCACGGGGATTGTCCTGGTCACACTGATTAGCTTGGGAAGACGGGGTCACCGTTGGCTGGGCTTGGGCTCTGAAACATGAGGGTAGAGGAGAGAGCCGAGCAGTGGGCACGTGTACACCCATCCTCTCCCTGCTCTTCCCTGCGCCGTGACCAACTGCTTCTAGTTCCTTCCTTGACTTCCCTGCAGTGATGACCCAGAAACCAGAGCTGAACAAACCCTTTTCCTCTTCCTGTTGCTTTTTGGAGGATGTTACAGCCACAGAAATGAACTTAGGCCGTGGGGTTTCTAAATTAGACTAACTGAGGTGAGAAGTTCCACCCTCACTGGGAACAGCACCATCCCATGATCTGGGGCGCCATATTCAATAAAAAGGAAAACGTGAATTGAGCACCAGCATCCATCTGTTTCCTGACTGCAGGCGCGATGCGACCAGCTGCCTCATGCTCCTGCCGCCTTCCCCACCACGAGGGCACTGTGCCCTCCAACTGTGACCAGACACAAACCTTTCCTTACACTGACTTTGTCAGCAACAGGGAAGTAAGGAATGCACTGAGGTGTGCTTACCTAACAAGGCGTGGGGAGGAACACAATCCCAGGCTACAAGAGGAGGAAGAAAATCACCAAAGCAGAGAGGAAGGACTACAAACAGCTAGAACAAGACCGAGCTGGCCCTGGCTTCCCAGCGGCAGACAACAGGTTGCTTGATCACTTTGGGCCGGGGGCAGGAGGCTTCAGGGTAAAGAGGAACACACAGGCTTCAGAAGAACCCATGAAAGGAACAAAACACGAAGGAAGTTCACCACGGCAAGCTGAGTCAGATCAGTGCGTTTCCGGATTGTACTAGCCCCACACAGGCAGCCACTGAGGAAGACAAAGTCCATCCACATCACAAAGCATGATGCTTCTCCAGCTCTTGGGCCAGAACTGATAGGAGAAGCCAGAGCGTGGATGGGCCAGCCGGGTCATGTCCCCCAGAGCAGGTGAGACACCGGCCGTGTGTGAAGGCTTTGCCTTATTTCAGCGACACTGAGGCTGCTGCAGGGATGAGGGTTTGTGGCCCAGCATATGGCTATCAACCCTTTCCTGAAAGGACCATGAAAGGATATTTGCATTTTTCCAGGACTGCATATGCGCCGCAGCTACCCAAGAAGCACGTGCTTCCACAGGGGACACCGGGGATTACTCAGCTCCCAACCATTGAAAACCCTGACTTGGCACAGCAGAGCTGAGCAGCCACAGGGAGGCAGATTGATGGGATCTCGTGCAGCCTGAAGACGCAAGGGGGTGGGACGCTGTATATTCAGAGCACTGTTGTCCAAGTATTAAGTTCAGGGGGCTACTGGGTAGGAAGGTTGTGCTGACAGTCAGAGTGGAACTTCCCAAGTAATTAAGGGGACTAGGGAAGATGGTGAGCATCTAACTCCTCCCTCAGAGGAACTCAGGGAGACAAGGTCTTCCCAGAACTTTCCCGAAGTCCTGTCTGGACTGTCAGAGCTCTCAGTCCCTTTTATTGCAAGGAGCTGCGGCCAGGCCGTGACCTCTGAGTAACTCGCAAAGTGGACAGATGTGAGGAAGGGTCATCCTCCCAAGTGCTGGCCTTGTAGGCACAGGTTGAGCTGAGCATGGCCCTGAGGCATTTGCCTTCCCTGACTCCCAAAAGTGTCAGCTTCTGCCTGAGCCAGTGCAACTCTTGCTGTGAAAGAGTAGAAATTGGCTCTCTGAAGTGGAAGGGGAGCTGGGACCGGAGGATGGGGCTCTGGAGACAGGCAGGCACTGAGCATTAGCAGTAGTGAGTGGGCAGGGGGAGCATGGGGACTCTAACAGCAAGCATCTGTCTAGCATGCCACCGCTGCCGCCACCAGGAATAAATTAACCACCCTGTGGTTTTTTGTCTCGCTCCCTGCAGATTTAGAGCCCAATTAACTCAGCCTGCTCAGGCATGTGTGCAGCCTGCTCGCCAAGGGCGGCCAGGGGACTGTGGTGAGAGGCAGGGAACTGTGTTCCCCTAACATTGCACATGGTGTGAGGTGTTGGAATCAACTTGGAATTCCCCTGAGAGAAGGAGGAGAGCTATGGTTAATAGACTCTGGAATCAGTTTGGGTACAAAGCCATGAGCAACCATCTCCTCACTAAGTGGATTTGGGAAAGTCATTTTGAACTCCGTTTCTCAGTTTTCTTGCCCATAAAAGAGCAAAATCAATCCTTACTTTAGCATAACGGTACAAAACTTAGGTGGTTACAGCCTTTAAGACATCATTAGCATCAAAAACTGTTAGTGGCCCGTGTTTCTGTGGCTGCTATAACAAATTACCAGAAGCCACATTGCTGTATGATATTTTGTTTGTGTTCTGACAAATAAAGCGTGCCTGGAAATCAGAGGGCAGAACTAGCCACTATTTAACCATAGAGGCCAGGCAGTGGTGGCACACACCTTTAATCCAAACACTAGGGAGATGGAGACAGGAATATAAGGTGGGTGGAGACAGGATCTCGCCCAGTCAGTCTGAGGATTCCTAGAGACAGGATCGCCCTTTGGGTCTGAGATTTCATAGAGATAAGACGTCTCTAGTGGCTGCTGCTCTGCTTCTCTGATCTTTCAGCTTCCACCCTGATATCTGACTCTGGGTTTATATTGAATAAGACTAATTAGGACAGCGCTTCACCACAGAGCTTATAACAACAGAAATGATGCTCTCACTGTCTGCAGGCCAGACACTGACACCAAGGCATGGGCAGGGCTGCACTTTGTACTGAGTGCTCTGTTGGGGCATTCTTTGCTTTTCCTGGTATTTGAGAAATCTGGGATTCCTTGACTTGTGGGCACATGACCTCAATCTGTACACCTTTCTTTACCTAGCCTTTTCCTCCTCTTTTTTCTTGCCTGTGTCTCATAAGGATGCTTGCTGCTTGCTTATGACTCACCCAGTAATCCAGAATGACCTCCTTTTCAGATGCTAATTTAGTCACATCTGCAAATATCCTTACCTTGTGGTAAGGTCACATTCACAAGGTACAGGTGAACATATTTTTTAGGAGGTTGCTATGAACCCCACTATGGCAATGTTTGCTTTTCCACCGAATAAACGAGGGGGTTAGATGTCATATATCCAGGCCAGTAAAGCTCTTAGGTGAGTTCTGTCTTCATTATCTGCATGGAAAACAGGTGTTGGGGAGCTGTGGTTGGTGTGGTCTGAGTCACGCTGTGAACTGGTATCATCAAGTACCGTCTTGATCAGAGGCCAAAGGGGTAAAACAGATCAAACACAAGAAATGACACATCACTTCCAAAATATGTCACCCTCTTGCTAGCAATCGGAGCTGTCACCTGTAGAAGCAGCTGAGTGATTGAAGGCTCCCCAACCCCAGAAAGATGGTTGAGGGAGCAGGAGTGGTAGCTGCTGAGGCATCCTCTATAGCAAAGCACTAAGGGGCACAAGCCCTCTTGAGCTGCAGTTGGCTCCCGTGTGCTGAAAGGCTGTGATGATCCTGGAAGGGCCTGAGATTGGGAAGAAACAATTCAAAGGCCCAGATTTTCTTGACGACTTCCTTGGTGGCAGCAGGAGAAAGAGAATCTGAGACTGTTTAGCAGTCAGACATCATCAGAGTTGAGATTTGGATAGGAAGTGTCCTCCTCAAAGGCTCATATGTTAGAGGCTTGTTCTCTAGTCGGTGGCACCATTTTGGAAAGTTCTAGAAACTTTCAGAGCTGAGGCCCAGCTGGAGGAAGTATGTCACTAGGGTTTGTCCTTGGGAACATATCTGTCCTATTCCCCCCATCCTCACTTCCTGTCTACCATGATGTGAAGATGATCTTTCACCACATACTTCTATCGCCATGATATTCTGCCCAAACACATGGAGCCAAGTGACCATGGACTGAGTTCCTGGAAACCAAGAGCAAAACAAACAATTGCTCCCTTCAGTTCCTCCCATCATGGTGGCACAGCGTGGCCGGCATCTGTGTCTACCTCAGGCTTATACAGTGGAGTCTGGTCTTGCCTACCTTCACACACACACACACACACACACACACACACACACACACACACACACACACAAGCTCTGCCTCCAGGAACACACAGTCCTGGGATTTTTTTTCTTTGTTTCTGTGTTTGGACAGAGTTGAAAATTTTCCAGAATAAGGAAGTGTCTCTTACTGGAATGTTCTTCCCTCCTACCCCAGGAGCAGCACAGACTCTGAGACCCAGGACATGTAAATACTGTTGATTTGGGAGCTGACTCCAGGGAAGCTGAATAAGAAGACAAAGCAGAGGAAGAGTAGCGAAGGGTGACCAGGAGAGAAAGGCTAAGGCAGATAACCTCAGGTATGGGTAGAAGGTGCTCTGGGTGTGTCTGAAGGCAAGGGTCAAGGAGGGTGTGTATGGTGTGCAAGCTCTTGGGCTTTGCACTTAGAAAGCCTGGGTCTACCCAATTTTGGAGTTCTGGCAAGTTCTTTGTATCTCTGGAGCTTATTTTCCTCCATTGTAAATGGGAGCGGATACTGCCTGCCCTTTACTGAGTATAAAACAATGACGTGCCCGGCATGTGGGATGCACCATGGCCGGACCTTCTGGTACTCTCCTAGGCTCAGCACTGCCCTGTTCGCTAGGGTTCCGACTCAGAGAGAGGTCAGCAGAGCACATTGTGTTACACACTCACTGATGATACAACCTGATCTTAATGTTTGATACATCATTTGCTTTTGATAATCCTGAAATCTAAGTATATATGAGACGTGTAGCTGTAATTAAGAATAGAGTCAGGTGTGTGTAGCCTTCTTGCCCAGAGTGGTCGAGGACTGTGTTTTGTTTCTGTGACAAGACAGATATGATCCCAAAGGCAAGGAACCATGTCCCCTTGCAACATGCACAGGGCCAGGTGACAGGCCCTACTTGGTTTTCCCTTGGAGAAGCAAAATGCAGCTGTTAAAGGAACAAGATTTAGGATCTTTCTGCTTTCCAGGTTCTGGTCTCAGTGAACTAAGACAGGAAGGGATATATCCAGTAAGAGAGGCCAGGAAGAAAGGGTGACGACAGAGAAGACTGTCCTGTGGCCTTCTCACAGTGATTAAAGAATAGCCCGCATCTCCCATGTCTGCTCCAGACATGTCTGGTCAGCTGCATGGACCTTCCCAGTCTTTTGAGTTTCAAGAGCAAAAGAGAACAGCTATGTGGGAAAAGCTGCTTAAACAGATCAGCCTGGATCATGATCCAGTGTGGATCTTAGGGAAAGCCAGAGTCACACAAAGATTCTACAGAGCAGAAAGGCCTCTACATAGCATACCCTCTGAATCCAAGCCTCCTGGGGGGCATTTGGAAAGCTCAGCCAGATTTCTCCGGGAAGGAGAGCTGAAGGCAAAGGCTTTCTCCTATTGGAAAGTGCAATCCCAGGAACACTAAAGTGAGGACAATGGGATTGAGGTGTGAGTGAATGGCATGTGCCAATCAAGCCAGTGGGCAAGCAGCTCCAGTCACTAGCCTCTGACAGGCTGGCAGACACCTCAGAACTGAGTGCTGTCAGAACAACACTTGTTCCTCAGCTCCTGTCTCCCAGGGGCTGAAGCCTTGTTGGATAAAATAGTAATGACTCCCTCAACCCTCGGGGTGAATTTGTTGTGATTCTGGGGCATCTTGTGTCCAGGTAGTGACAGAGGTTCCATTCTTCAGTGTGTCCCCGAGAGCCAAGCTTAGGGGCTAGAGAACCATTTCTGTGCTCACTTTACAACAACAAGGACCTAAGCTAGAAAGAAGAAAAAGCCAGACACAGTGGCTCACACTTCAAATCTCGGGGAGCCAGCCTAACTGACTGGGTGCGCTCCAAGGCAGTGAGAGACCCTTTTACAAATCAAGGTGAATAGCATCCAGGGAACGACACCAAGGTTGGCAAGTAGCCTCCACCTACATGTACACACTCATACACACATATATGTGAACATGTGAACACACCTGTGAGCACGAGCATACAAACACAGCTGCCCATTAACGTAAGGGGGAGTTGTCACAGGGAGAGGGTCAACCCACGGTTTGTTTAACGTTCTCATTCAAGTGTGGGATACAAAGGTACTCAGTGGACTTGCAGCTTCGCCACCTCCTGAAACTCCCTTGAGACCATTTCCAGAACATTCCTTGTCGGGATATACACCACTCCCCTCTGTGTAGGGGAGCTGATTTTGCATAGCCACACATTAACAGTCCATCGATTGGCTGGCTGGAGGGAGGAACGGTCTCATGGAAGTAAATTGTTCTGCCAAGTGGTGCTTACCCATGCAAGCAAGACATTTAAAACTTTTAATCATATTTGAAAAAAACATTTGTAGGAGGTACGTGCCATAGGCAGAAATAATTTGGATACAAGTGACAAAAAAAAAAAACCTACTCAGTTTAGCTTAAGCAAAGTGGGAGAATTATGGAATAGATACAGCTGACTTGAGGAATCCAGAGGTTGAAAAGATTGTTTTAAATGATCAGTTTCTTCCCCAAGGAACAGATGCAGTCTCACACAACCACTGGTCCAACTTGTATGATTAGAAACCATGTAGTCATTGATCCTGTTGGTTGGTTGGTTGTTTTCCTGGAGGTACTGAGGCTGGAACTCAGGACATCGTGTCTGCTCAGCAAGCACTCTGCCACTGAGCCGTAGCAGTAACCCTCACCACCACTAATGAATCATTAGCCCTATGACTGGGATTCCTGGTGAGTGATCTGCTAGGGAAGCTGTGTTCAGGTGCCAGGTCTGGCTCTAGTCCATGTAAAATCCAACGTTGGTTGGTTGTTTTGAGGCAGTGAGAGGTGAAGCCGTCCTCTGCCCCAGGGGAGTAGATTAAACAGTAGGTCAGTGTACTGTTGATGGTCTAGAGGCTTGCAGGAAGATCATTTCTGACATTTAGGGAGCAGAAGCTGGGGGTGCTTAAAGTCCTCCAGCACTACATTCCACAAGCAAACAGTTCGGACTTCTAGTCCCTCCCTCCCTGAGTCTACCGAATGCCAGCATCATTTTGAAGTTCCTGTGGGTCTTCATTTCTCAGATGAATGGCCTTATCTCCTGGGACCACAGCCGCTTCTCTCTGCAGCCTGTCCATGGCTATGAGAGGATGAGAGGATTTGGTACAGAGAGGCTCGCTCTCTCTCTCTCTCTCTCTCTCTCTCTCTCTCTCTCTCTCTCTCTGCCAGCACTGCTGCACAAGCATTACCACCACCCCCTTTCTGGGTACACAAAAATCTGGGTGCAGTGTGACCAGAGCTAGCCAATGAGTTGTGGGCCAGGAGGCTTGGCACTTCTGAGATGAACAATAAAGTCTTCATGAATGGCCTCTGAGGCATTGTGTCCCATGTGTCATAGCAATAGACATGCTGAGAAATGGTGGCAACTCTTCCAGCTTGGACACACACACACACACACACACACACACACACACACATTAAATGAATTCTATTGTCAAGTATTTAAGAAGAGATCCTGACACACAGCAATTCAGATACCCTGTATCAGTCAGGATTGGCTGGGTTGCTGAGGTAACTACCAATCCCCCACATCTTCCCCATAATGAAAGACTATTTTCCTTTCAGACTCATGTGCACGTGGATTTGAAGGAGGTCCTTTTCTGAAATGTCAGTGTCTTCATAGTGGGAATCCAGGCTGGAAGAGTTGCTACCATCTCTCAGGTGTTGTTATTCAAGTACCATACACCCTACTGTGAGATAGGGTCTCTCACACCCTACTTTGAGATAGGGTCTCTCATTATCCTAGAGCTTACTTAGGCTAGGGTGGCTGACCTGTATGCCTCAGGGATCTGCCTGTCTCCACCTCCCCAGCAGGGTGTTTTCGAGCATGTGCTGATACCCAGTTAGGTTCTGGAACTTGTATTCAGGACCTTGTGCTTGCGAGCCAACCACTGTACAAAGGAGCCAATTTCCCAGCCCAACAACATAACCAGTGTAATTCTCCCAACAACCTTGTGACGTAGATACACCCACCCCTGTCAATAACTAGACGAGAAAACCATGGACTCGTGGGGTCAGTAGCCTAGTCCAGTGACAGTAAGCAAAGGTGCTGGGATCCAAAGACAGTCAGGCTGACCCACAGTGCTACTCTGTCCCTTGGGTCAAGTCTCCATTTTCGGCATTTTCAAAGAGGGACGACTTTCTGCCCCTGCTGGCTATCTCCTATTGCTGTCGTCTGTACCTGCTGCTGGCTGTAACCCTGCTTTCTTCTCCTCTAATACGCCGTTTCTAATCCATTATGGATGAGGCAACCAGATAATTAGGCTTGTTACGCATGTTATAATTTGTGACTAATTGAGCTTGGCCACCTTGATAGTTGCCCTGTCCCCCCTCCCAGACTCACTCTTATAATCGTGTGGTTGGTGGCTGCCGTATCTGTCTCCCCCTCTAGACAGCACATGCTTTTGTGGGGCGCTAATGAGCTTAATTCACCTTGGTGTCTGTCTGTCCCCTTCCCCCAGCCCCTAGCACAAAGCTTCACATATGTTAGGTGCCTAACAAATATCTGCTAAGACTATTAAGTAATTAGGTCCTGAGTAATAGTCCAAGAGCTCCCTGTAAGTTAATTAGATGGGCTTTGCTCCTAGCCGTTGGGACATCTGTTTTAGCTGTCTGGAGGCCTTTGGGACTTTCTCAGTTGTGTCTAGGATGCTTAAGACTATGGGACAAGACGATCAATGAGTTCCCTCCTGGTATGTTTGCTAAGATTTGGTACTATTAGAAATGCCAGCAGATGATGCTTCCTGGATGTTCACCATGAGCAAGATAATATTTGCAGCACTTTGTGGCTATTGATTCGTATTAGGTACACAGCCATCCCATCAGATGGGCTCTATTAGATCATCACCTGTTTGAACGATCTTTCCCAAGACCTCACGACTACCAAGAAGTGAAGTTCTTAGGCTGCCTAAGTACTGGGATGAAGAGGACAGGGAAGGTGTCCACCCTTGGAAGGCTAATGCTTTAGTGGAAAATCCAGATAAGCTCTAAACGAGCGTGTAATGTGCAAACGATGACCGTGAGAGGGTAAACACTGGACGGTGCCAGTAGGGTGTTGTAATGAAACAGAATGCCAGGTGTGGTGGTTGGACTCAATTACCAATTTGACAGAATTTAAAATGAATGTAGGAAATGTACCTCTCTGGGTATGTCTGTGAGGGTATCTCCAAAGAGGACCGAATGAAGAAGAACCTACCCTGAATGTACAACCATCCCAATGAGCCGGGGGCCCAGAAGGAACAAGTGAGCTGAGAACAGCGTTCACCTCTCACTGCTTCCTAACTGCAGATGCATTGTGGCCAACTCCCTCACTCTCATGCCTAACAAACTGTACTCTAGAGTATGAGTCAAAATAACGCCTTCATTCCTTAAGCTGCCCTTGTTAGAACAATGGAAAACATAGGACCATGGGGGTGTGGCTCAGGAGAGGCCCTGGAAGTGCTTACAGACTCCATCTACTTATGTGTCTTAGTCACTGTCCTATTGCTGTGAGGAGACACCACGACCAAGGCAACTCTTACAAAAGAAAGCGTTTAACTGGGGGCTTGCCCACAGTTTCAGAGGGTTGGACTATTACCGTCATGGCAGAGAGCATGTTGGCAGGCAGGCATGGTGCGGAGAAGTAGCTGAGAGCTACATCCTGATCTACAAGCAGAGAGAGCAAAAGAGCCCAGGCCTGGTGTGGGTTTCTGAAAGGTCAAAGCTCACCTCCCGTGACACACTTTCTCCAACAAGGCCACACCTCCTAATCATTCTCAAATAGTACCACTCCCTGGATTACTAAACATTCAAAACATGAGTCCATGGGGACCATTATTGTTCAAATCACCAAATCACGAATGCAAATTACTATGAAATGTAGTGTCTAAAACAACAAACACATCCTATTTATCCTATGGTTCCTGGGGGTCAGGAAGTTGGATGGTTCTGGTTTGGTTTCTTACCAGGTGGTAACTAAGATGCTGTCTTCTGTAACTGCCATCGCCTGAGGCTTGGTTGGGGAGAGGGTCTGTGTCTAGGATAGTTCACTGTATGGGACAGGGTTGAAACAGAACAGTAGATCACTCAGATGCCTGTCAGGGTTGGAACGAGCCTGGTTATAAAGTCCTGCCAGGGCCAATGCCGGGGATGGAACTTGAAGGACCAGAATGTCAGAGAAGAGGGAAGAAAGTATGCAGGCAGGCTGAAACCCCAGCAACACAAGCTATGGTTCCACAAGACACTTTGAAACTGGTTTGCCCTGGGTGACATGGGCACCGTGTGGAAGCTAGGTCTCTTGTTACAAATACAACTACATAAACCCTACTGTCATAGTCACTTTTCTACTGCTGTGACAAAGCACTATGACCAAGGCAGCTTATTGAAGAGTTTACAGGGCTTATAGTTTCAGAGGGTGAGTCCATGTCCATTATGTGGGGGAGCTGTGAGCTCTTGTCCAACCTGCTCAAGGCTAACACCCCTTGGAGATGAGGGCGTTTTCCTCCGGCAGGGCACAGAGAACCATTCTTAGTTGATGAATCTCTTGATGTAGTTGCTACTCAGTCTTCAAACAAAGCTAATAATGACTAACAACCACTATACTGTTATGTGCAATACTGTCCCAACACCACGCCACTCCTGCAATTACCCATGATCACCCTGGCCATGAAGTATCAGTCAGCTGCCTCAACACAGAGCCTAGGATGAGGGGTTTTATTTATGTGGGATCTGGAGGGAGTGCTTCAAAGGTAACTCCATGAAGAGTCGGGACGAGACAGGAGAGGGTGCTAGACAATCGAAGGGAAGCCATAAAGTGTCACTCGTGACACCAAGATGGGCCTGTCCAGAGGAAGAGAGCTTGGCTGGTACACAACACCATAGATCTGCCTTTGAAGTTATCTCTTGTTTAACAAGATTGAGAGGGTTCAAACAGCTGTAGTCTGTTCATGCAAAGATGTTCAGAGCAGCATCATTTGACAATAGCTAAAAGGTACAAGCCACCCAAGTGTCCCCTCGGGTAGGTAAACAGATAAAATGGGAGCATATTGAAAGCTACTCAGACTCCAAAAGGAGGGACCATGACTAGTGGTACACGCATGAACTTTGAAAGCATTGTGCCAAGTGACAGAAACGAGTCACAAGAAGGCGCATGGTATGTGATTCAGCTTGCGTGAGTTACCTAGTATCCCAGTTCAGAGATCTGGAACCAGGATGCAGGTTGTCAGGGGCCAGATGACAGGGAGATAGGGAGCCTTTAATGGATATGAAGTTTCCGTCTTGCAAGCTGAGAAAGCTCTAGAGAGTAAACACACAGCACAATGAATGACCCCCTGGGCTACTGAACTGTACATTAACATGGGTAGAGTGGGGGCTGGTGAGATGGTTCACGAGGTAAAGGTGCTTGCTGCCATGGCTAGCAACCTCAGCTGGATTTCTAGACCCCATATGGTGGAATGAAAGGATGGACTCCTCTGACCTCCACACATGCACCACGGTGTGCTTGTGCCGACACACAGACACACAGACACACACACAGACACACAGACACACACACACACACACACACACACAGAGAGAGAGAGAGAGAGAGAGAGAGAGAGAGAGAGAGAGAGAGAGAGAGAGAGAGAGAGAGAGAGATTCTATTTTGAAGGCTCTCTTCTCTCTTCTAAATCTTGGTTTTCCTCCCTCATCCCTAGCTCCTTCCTCTCTTCAGATCTCTCTGCTTAGCAGCAGCAATGGGGCATGTGTGTGCATGTATGCATTCACATGCACTCCTTGGGGCCTGGGAGCAGCAGGCAGGAGGACTAAGACACTCTGAACAGTCATGGACTGCCAGATAAAATGCCCTTGATCTGACAGGTGTGCTTCCAACCATCAGACGGAATCACTCGACAATCCGGCAGCCTCCAGCTGATGGATTTGCAGAAGTACTCAAAGATAATTGGCATTTTAATGGGGAAGTGCCATGTTCCCACGTGTCAGAATAGCAATAAGATACCCCAAGGGCCATTAACACAGCTCATGGGTAATGAAAGCTGCTCACCCATCAGTCCTGGGATCAGAACCCAGCCCACGCTTGAAGCAGAGCTTCTGAGGGTGCCCGATCTTTGCCAGCCACTAAATTGCAGATCTCATGATCAAATGACACTTCCCATCCAGACATGCATGCCAGAGGCACCAAAGAGAGTCTCATCTCTGCCTGTCACTGCCTTTATTCCCTCCCTCTTCCCCACCTTGGTGGGCTCACGTGATCACTTTGAGCGTCACAGGAACAGAAGGAACAACCCGTGATAAACTGGCAGAGCCCACAATTCAATAGGCATTTAATCCCATGCCTCTAGCATGTGTGGAGTCGTTGTGGACATCTGTCGTGGTGTGCCTGGGACCCCTTGGCCACATGTCAGCCACCCTTCACCCCTTAGTAAGCATCTGGTGTCTATGTAATTGTGTGGCTGATCCCTTCTGATGCTTAATGAGTTTGTTATGCATCCAAGTGTGACCTCACTCTGTCTTGACAACTGCTTCTCCCCCTCATCACAGGGATCAGAGAGCTGAGGTTGAGAGGGAAAGAAGCTTCCCGAGGCCTCTCAGAAATGAGAAATCAAGGGTGTACCTACTTACAGCACAGCACAAGGCTTTCCCCACTGCCCGATTGTGACCTCCCACTGAGGTCAACTTGCCTGGGCTGAGGGAAGCTTAGAGAACTGGTAAAACATTCTCAGTCCTTCTGTAGGCACTGAAGCACCCCTCGGGTGCTGGAAAGGAAGCAGGTGGTAGGGCATTGACACTGATGATCAGTCCTACCTGCGTCTGAGTGCTGGACATAGTAGTGGAGGAGATAGGCATGTGAGCTCTGGAGTGAGTAGGAAATTCTTCCCTTATCTGGGTGGGCACTTTCATTGGCCAATGATACAGGTAGAACATAGTGGGAATGAGGGAGGTGTGGACTCTTGTTATCTACCTCCTAAATCCAGGATGCCCTTCTCCTGCCCTTGGACATCACTACCCCAGGTCTTCTGACCTTCAAACTCAGTTGCACACCAGCAGATGCACACTTACTCACACTGGGACACTCATCCAGTACTGAGGTTTTCAGATCTGGGCTGAGCCATGCTACCAGCCTCTGGTCTCAGCTTGCAGAAGTCTGTGGTACGCTTTCCTTCTCAACCTGTATAATCAAGGAAGCCGGTCCCTCTACCTATCTATCTATTTATCTATCTATCTATATGGATAATTCCTGATCAAATGCCTGTCCATTTCTTATGCATTCCCTAAACACTAAAGATGTCTTACATTTCTGTACCTCTCACAGAAGTATAATATCCACTAAAAAGTGAAATTCATGCCCCAAGTAGATTTTTAAAAATTGTGCATGTGAATGCATGTTTATGTGTATGAGTGTGTGTGTGTTACTGAGGGTTGCACTTGATGCTTTCCAGTTACTAAGATTTTTGAAAGGTTCAGGAATTCTTGATTCTTGTTTCCACCAAAGACTCTGGCTGCCAGCATTTTAGTCAGGGCGTGAAGCTGAGGTAAAAGCCAGAAGACTGATAAAAGATCTGAGGTGAAGGTGTGTGGAGGTGCCCTGTAGGTCTCACTGTCAATGACAAGTCAGAAGAGCTATCCTTGCGACAGGAAACAGATGGTTCATTTAGCCAGGGTCCTGAGTAGACTGTAGTGAAGGGATCATGTAAAACTGTAGGTAAGATGTGGGAAGGGTGGCAAGGGATGGAGAAATTCCTGTCAGGCAAAGCCAGAGGTGTTAGCTTCTGTAGATACAAAGGAAAATGTGAGGCAGAGGTTTGACAACTGAATGGCCTTCCCTGGAGGGACTGAGCCAGCCTGGTGAGTGCTCATGAAGGAAGCTGAGGGAAGCACCACCCAGATCAACTCTTATTATCCGCTCTCCTCCTGGTGCCTCCACCACCCAAGCCACCCAAACCCAAAGGTCAATGGAGCCTTGTTCCCAGGTATGCAGTGCGTGCGGACAGACACCCTGGGCAAAGAGTGTGGTCAAGTGTGGAGAACAGCTTGGAATAGGAAAGAGAAAATGGTTTAGCCCATCAGGCTAGCAAACTGGGAATGTGTGCAATGCTGTCTTAAAACTGGTGTCCTGAGAGCCTGGCTGTTATGGGGAAAATGTCTGTTCCCTGTTTGTGTTTTGTGAAGTGAGGAAAGTCTTGGCTTTCTTGGACCCTTCATTTGCTGGTTTAGAGAGAAGAATTTGCTGGAAAGAAAGTTTAGGGTGACAGAGCATTGTAGCTCACCAGCAATCGTCTTTGTGTTTGCCTCCATGAAGCACGGTTGAAATCTGCTTATAGCACCATGGAGGTCTTTGTAAGAAATGCTCACCTGTTAGGAGAAAGGTCTATGGTTTTGCTGGAAACGTGGTACACATGGGATATTCAGGGACACGGTATTAGGAAGCCTGTAACTGGACCTAACATTTCTGTTAATCTGGTTTTGTTAGATATAATTTATATTTTAATCCCTACCAGTACACCCTTGTTATTGCCCCATTTCCAGCCTTAAGGGGAAAAGAAAAGGCTGTATATATTTAACCGCAAAATTCGCTGCTGAGATCCACATTTAAGTCAAAGAGCTATTTGGTCCCAACCAGGCAGTGCTCTAGGGCCCATTAAGTCATTCGGCTGCCCCAGCCTCCTTCCCACCCACATTAACCTGTGTAGCAGAAGGTGGAGGACCAGAACACAGAGGTCTCTGGAGTCATCTAGGGGCCAGTGTTGTTCCTTCCCCTTTCCCAGGATGGGAGGGGGGGCTTCATCCCCACAGCCAAGCAGGGAGAACTTCAAAAGTTCTCTGTGGAATTGCTCAAGAGGAAAAATTCAGAAAGAGCAAAATGGTGTTGGGTCGCCTTCATGTCAATGAGTATCTCAGTTTGAGACATCTTGCCACTAATCACCCCTTCTTTGGGGAGAGCTCCAGAGCCAAGGACTAGAGGCTTGGGGAAAGGGTTGTCTCTTGCTGTGTAACGAGTCCCCCCCCCCCCCCCCCCGCAAAGAGCACTGTAAAGCAATGGCTGTGTTATTGTACATCACGATTTCACTTGTGAGACATTAGGTGGGGCTCTGCTGGGAATTTATTGTCTTCATGGGGCTTTGGTGGAGGACCTCTGGTGGCATGCAGCTGAGCCTGTTGCCTTGGCAGGGCAGGCTCAGCTGGTAGTATCGATTACAGCAGTCTGCCATCATCTTCCCGGTTGGCTATCTCAGGAGAGCCTCTTTATGTGGCAGCTCGGGGACTCTTGAGAGCCCAATGGCCCTGCAAGGGCTTTCAAGATCTCACCACAGAAGTCCCAGAATGTCCCCTCTGTTGTACATTCTGTCAGCTAAGCTTGAATGAGAAGGGAAGGTACTCCCTCCCACTCCAGGGAAAGTGCCTGGACTGTTCATCCATCTTTATGCATCCCTGCGGCATTGGATGGATATCTGGGCAGAATGTATGCTTGAGGTCAAGGAGGCCCTCTCTCAGGAGCTATGGCATGACTTAGTTATCTGCCCCAGGAGAGGGCAGCTTGGCTGGCAGCCCAGCTGAAGGCATTACCAGAGAAGGCAGGAGAACCTCAGAAACAGCGTCACCGATTGAGACACACCCATCTTCTTGCCCAGCCTGCTTTTCAACCCCAAAGCACTGTGGAAGACGTCCAGAAGCTGGAGAGGAAGAGGCTGGAGGAAAGACCACAGCCCTTCCTAGGTGCGTTCCCAGGTCTAGGAGATGAACATTAAGTTGGGATGTAGGGTTGAGTTTAAAACGGCCTGGACTGGGCTTTTGAAACTAGAAAGTGATGCGTTTTTCTGGACTCTCGTTAAGGGGGATTAGATAAGGTTGGGGAGAGGACTTGGTGGGTGCAGTGCTTTCTGTGAAAGTATGAGGGCCTGAGTTCAATCCCCAGGAGGTATGGAGGCACACACCTGTAACCCTAGCACTGGGAAAGTTGAGACAGGAGGATCGCTAGGGCTTGCTGGCCAGCCAGTCTAGCTGGGACAGAAAGCCTTAGGTTTAGTGAGCGTCCCTGTCTCAAGAAGCATGACAGAGAAACAGTTAAGAATCAACACTTGACATCCACCTCCAAGCTCCACACACACATGCACAGAGGAGTGCACCTGCTGACACACGTGTGTTCCTCCCAACACGCCATGCACACATGTACATACTGCCCTAACACACATGTGCACACACGCGCACACACACACACACACACACACACACACACATGGTGGGAGTGGACATTGGGCAGCTGAATTAGAGAAAGTACAACGGTTTGTGTCTTTATTGACTTCAGAGTGTGTGGCGAGACAGGCTTGCCAGATTTGAAGATGGAAGACACTAATGTCTGCAGTACACTACTTACACTTCTCCCAAATGATCCACCGTGCCCCTCCCCACCTCCCCTGCGCCCTTTCACTCTGCCGGGCAAGCAGGGGCACAGGCAATTGTGCCTACCCTCCTAAGTTCACTGGTTGGGAGCCTAAGAATTAAACTAACAGGAGGCGGGCTGGCAGGCATATTGGCACATGGCTTTATTATTTATGTGCATGAGCATTCATAGAAAAGCAGGGAAACTCGGAGGAGCGTTTAGAGTCGGGGGCTTTTATTCCCTTTTAACAGAGAGAGAATGTTTGGAGCTGAGGGACGATAAACCGAGAAGTAAGTAAAAAATAGAGAGGGCGAGATAAGGAGTGTTTTCGAGCTGTTTGTGGGGCTCGTCGTGGCTGGAACCACCTCAGCTTTTCACTCATCTCTTCCTGGATGTGTGCGTTTGGAATCTGTCACCGAAAGGAATGTGGCCTTCGGGCTGCACTCTGGTGTAGCCTCCCTACGCTTCAGGCATTGCTGAGGGGTCGTGTCTGAGTCACAGTAGCACCTGCTCACCCTGTGGGAAGCTCCAGAGGCATGTTCCTTCTTTACAGACAGATATGGCCCAGGGGACTAGGTGTTAGGAATGTTAAGGATCAACCAGGAACCTGGGGGAAGAAACTATATTCTCAGTGCGGGTCCCTGGAGGCTGTCTGCAGGTGTAGAAACACCATGGTGGACAAGCAGAAGAGCAAGCTGGCACTAGGAATTATGTCTGTGCCCCACACTTGAAGGAACACTTAGAAGACAGGGATACTTGTGGGGACTTGGGGGTGACTGTGACCTTGGAGGGGTATTGCCAGTTTAGGGCCACTCCAGAGCAGGAAGAGCATGAGCTGACAGACCTCAACTGAGGATGAAGCCTTCCTGAGCACT
The DNA here is from genome assembly GCF_949786415.1 of Peromyscus eremicus. NCBI lineage: Eukaryota > Metazoa > Chordata > Mammalia > Rodentia > Cricetidae > Peromyscus > Peromyscus eremicus. The sequence goes on along the minus strand of NC_081418.1, from coordinate 111,823,923 downwards.
GACCAGGAAGAGGGACAGGAAGGTGAGGTCTGAGGAAATGGTGGGGAGCTCCAGCAGTGTGGAGACAGTGATAGTGTAAAGCGTCAGTCACTACCAAATAAGCATGTGCTAAGCTCAGACACTGGGCTGAGCATCCCCAGATGTTTGTGAGCCTCATCCTCACAAGCGTATCTATGACCTCTGCTAATACTGCCCTGCTCACAGGTGATAGTATTACCCAGCAACGACCCGCAACAGTGACCTGTCCAGTACACACGGCTAGGCAGATGCACAACAGCATTCAAAGCAGGTGTGTAGGCTCCGAAGCCTGGCCCCTGACCTTGGTACCCAGAGAAACAGAGTCCTGGGCCTTGGGCTTAGCAGCTCTGAAGAGGAGAGATACAGTTGCTTCCTGTTCACTCCTCAGAATCCCAGGGGTGAGGGGTGGGTCAGGCTGTGCGGGACAGTGGTGAGTGAGCAGATGGACCACAGTGGAGGGAAATACTTTTGAAAAGGTTAAAAAACAAAACAGGTATCTGTCACCGAGGAAGGCTCCAGAGGCAGCCATCCATTGGCCAGCATGCCCACTTGTCCTTAAATCTTAGGTGTGTGTGCGGGTGTATGTTTGTGTGCGCAGGTGCTGCTGTATGTGTGTGCCCCTGCGTGTGGAGGTCAGAGGACAACCTTGACCAATCTTTCTGCATGGGTTCTGAGGATCGAACTCGGGTACTCACATTTTCACAAGAAGTACGTTACCAACCGAGGCTTCTCCCCAGTCCTCCTTTATCAATCTTCTTAAAAATCTTTGTCCCCTGGAGACTCAGGGTCCTTTGCCCCTTTCATCTCTCTCTCTAAAACTTCCCAGGCCTTTGGTGAGGGTGCCCTGTACTGCTGAGCCACCCCTTGGGATCCACTCATGTCCCTGGCCACCTCCCCAGGTCCACGAGGGCTGAGCCAGGCTATGGATGCAGGCTAAGCTGCGGTTGGCGAGCTTCTGCGGGTTTCTGCCCTTGGCCACAGTGTCTGGGTCAATAAGAACTTGAACAAGGTAGTGAGAAAACTCTTCTTCCTCTATAGAGGCAACACCAGCCTCATCTACAGGTGTCTTCACTGGACACAACTCATTTGGAGTGTTACCACTGCCCCTCCACACAGTTTTGAGGTAGTTCATAGGACAGTGGCAAGGAGAGTCCTCCACGGATCAGACCTCTCCCTGACAATGTGTCTAGTGTTCCACTGAATGGCATCCCCCTGTATCAAAGGCTTCTGGTCATTCTCAGCAGCTTTGCTGACAGTCACCTAGGGACCTGTCACCCTTCCACAATGGCAGTTGGTGTCACGTGGTAGCTGAAGGAAAGAGCTAGAAGTAGAAGTCACTCTCTGAGTGCAGCCCAGCCTGGCCCTTTCCTCTCCAATCTTCCCCTCCTGTAGGGAGGAGACTACACCTCCACACATGCACAGACACACACACATGCACACACACAGA
>NC_081418.1:111087912-111160412 GCF_949786415.1 Peromyscus eremicus | reverse complement strand
TTGCTCAGGGGCTGTGGAGACGCGGAGGAGATGCGGGTAGAAACGTGTTCCTCGCTTCCTTTGTGTTTTAGGAAGCTTGATTTCATTTGTTTATTTCATGTGACATGAACCATTTTTATCTAATGTAGTGGATCTGGTAGAGATAGATGCTAAGTACAAAATAGTCTGTGAACAGCTTTCATTAGCAACTAACCCCTTGCCCCTCCCAAGTAGAAAATGGTGCCTTTAAAAAAAAAACAAAACAACAATTATTTGGAAAGGTTCCCAGTGACAGAAAGCCTCATGTGTGCAAGGGCAGGCTCACTTTCAAAGAGGTGAAAACTAAGCCCGATGCTTCGACGAAGTTAGAAATGTGGGTATGCACCAACACACACTCAACTACCAGTCTGGTTTCCCAAAGCAGCGGCCCGGCCATGAGTCATGTCTTCTTCCACTCGAAAATGAATTAATAGACGGCGAGCCAAGAAAGAGTTCTCGTGAAAAGTCGGAGGTGTCTCGTCTTTACGTTCCCTGTCCCTGTTGGGTTTATGGTCTTAGAGTGCAGATCCCGGTCTTCTTTCTGTGAACTGAGAAATCTCCAGGACGTACAGTGGAACGAACCCCTTGTCCTTTCTCTTGTGTGGATGCTGGACATCATTGTGGGACTCTCCTCATTCAGATTGTGATGTGTTGTTTTTCTTTTGTTTTCAGGGTGAGAAGTGACCTTTTGAGGTGACTATAACTGAAGATTGAATTATAGAAGCAAAAAAAAAAAAGGTAAAAATCATACATAGTTGCTGGACTTGTATCTAAAACTATTTCAACCTTTGAGGGCTGGGATTTGGTCACTTACTCTTCTGTAGTTGAGACGAACATGCATCTAAACGTGTGTATAAATGTACATGTGTGGCATGTGGGCAGAAGCCTTAAAAGAGTAAAGATTCCCTTGAAGGAATAGCCTATCCGTGTTCTTTGTCCCCCGAATAATATCAGACTTTTCCCAGGTTGTTGTAGCTAAGCTTCAATTAATTTTTGCTTGTAAATTATGTGGGCTTAAGGCGAGAAAGGAATATTCACATCATCAAAGTGGTGATTCATAAAAATGACTTGCCTCAGACATGAGTAACAGGTGTCAGTGCCCTGTGCCCAAGTGGTGGCATCCTATTGATGCTCACCTGCCGCCTCTTCTAATCACCTTCTTTCAGGAATTAATAGTCAGGAACCATAGCAACCGGCCACATTGGTGTTGCTCCTTAGCAGTGTGGGGCACAGCCCTGAATGTCAGCGCTATGCTATCTTGTTGTCTTGACCTTGCTGGGAAATCAGATGAGTGCTTGGTTTTAAAGTTCGAAGTTTTCCCAGAGCCTAATGGGGTTTGATGAATGAAGGCCAGATTTCATTTCCTGATATTCATGGCTTTGAGGGAGCATATGAAACACTCGCATGAAGTGTCCGTATATGCCTGGTGGTTGCTTGCCATCAGGAGCATCCCAGAGTGAAGCCCACCTTTCTCCCAGAGTGAATCTGAAGGTTCCTTTAATGTATGAAATTTAAAAGTTTATTTTTATGGTGCCCATTTTTTTTTTTTTTTAAGTTTTAAGACAAGTGTATATTGCATTTTTAGTGGGCCTTGAGCCTTCCCCATAAAGACATTCCTTTTTCTTGAGCTGAGCTGGCCTTCCCATCTCACGTTTTAATTTTGGCCCTTAGTAGTTCCATTTGATTTAGTAGGTTTGTGTCCATTTAATAGTAAGTTTCTTTGTGGCCGTATTGAATCCTGTCTTTGCTTAGCTTTGCTATTTTGTTTCGAGTGTTTGTAAGATAGAGACATTTTAGAACCTTGAAGATTATTTGATTAGTCTTTAATCTCACATGGGGTCTTTGGCTCTAGAGTGCGTCATGGGGAGAGTGGATTCATTTTCGAGATATTTCTGGTGTATTTGGGGTCCCACAGTTCAGACTTGCCTCATTTGGGAGACACCGGATTGATGTCCAGAGGTATCTCATGTCCCCTCAGATATTCCAGCAGGGAAGGGAGTGATGTTTCCAGCCTGTGAGGTTGTTGGCCACAGTGGGAGGTGCTAACGAAGGCTTCCCTTGCCTGAGACTCAGTTTGGGGCTTTCTGCCAAGTGCTGTCTAGTGAATGTTTCCTGCTTCGGGGTCACTTAGACCTCTGTCTCAGCCACTCCTCACACTCTAAATGCTGTCGCCTCTAGAATAGATCTTAATCCAGGATGCTCTGCAAGTGTTTAGTTCTTCTCCCGCTGTTAGAAACACAGGAAAAGCTGAACATTGAGATTCATCAAAGCTATCAGGGAGTTCAGAGGAAAACTTGATGGGGCGTGGTAGCCCACGCCTTTAATGACAACACTCTAGATGCAGAGGCAGTCAAATTTCTGTGAGTTCAAGGCCAGCCCAGGCTGCACAGTGAGAGCCTATCTCAAAAAACAAAACAAAACAAAAGGTATGTTGAGGCCTGAAGGTGGGGCTCTAGTGAAGAGTTTGTCTAGCATTCTTGAGGTACTGGGTTCAACATCCATAGATTTAACAAACAAACCAAAAAAGATATAAATTTAAGCTTGAGACTTGCCTTATCCACAAAGGAGCTTCATCTGTGGCTTCTCAGTGCTCTGCTATCATGAATGATCTGATGTCCCTCAAGCTTTAGAGTATCATGGGATTCATGGGACAAAGGGAACTTTGCAGAATAGGTATTTCTGTCAGTCTGTCCAGTGAAAACCTCTTGGAGGCTCCTTCTGATGCATGTGAAGTATATATTCTGTTGTATCATTCACCATCGTGTAAGTAAGCCCCTCTCTTAGAGAATTTTTTAGATCCTGAAAATATTGTGTTTTTGTGACATCTCCTTTCAGGAAACAAAGGAGGCTCGTGGCATGCTTATGTAATGCCTCTCATTGACTAGAATTCTTGGGACTCGGTGTAAGAAGTTTTGTTTGGGGGCTGGACAGATGGCTCAGAGGTTAGAAGCACTGGCTGTTCTTCCAGAGGGCCAAGGTTCAACTGCCAGCACCCACATGGCACCTCACAACTGTCTGTAACTCAAGTGAATCTGACACCTTCATACAGATATATATGCAGGCAAAACACCAATGCATATCAAAAAAAATAAAAATAAAAAGAAAGTTTGCTTAATCTTTTTTTTTTTCCATTTCTGCTTTTCTTAGCTTGGTTTTTGTTCCTTATATATAACCTTCATTTTTATTCTCAATAAACATTTGGTAATTTGACATTTTTTTGGTTCTATAGTGTCCATTCCATCTTTCTTTTGACTCCAAATTTGCCTTTAGACAGGGTCAAAGATCTTCCGAAGTCAAATTCATACATGTATGTATAGATACATATGTGTGGCACTTGTGCAGTAAGAGAAAAGCATTTTCTATAAGAGTCAACCCGATTTCTAAAATTTCTCATTTTGTTATTTAGTTCTGCGGAACTTGAGTTGAAGAATGCATGCACGCGCACATAGGTATATTATGTGCGTACAGATACAGATGTGTATTTTTGGTGTACACTGTATGTGTCTGTACTTCTGAGTGTTTGTTTGGAGGCTAGATGCCAACATGGCGTACTTTTCTCAGTCATTATCCACCTAATTGTCTGAGATGGCTTCTCTCACTGAACCTGGAGCTTACCAATTGGACTAGTCTGTCTGGGCCATGAGCCTCAGGGTTCCTCTGCTGGGTGCCCCTAATGTGCTGGGGTTCTACCACCATGCCCAGATAATATTGTCTTCAGATATTAGACATCCCCATGCCTCATGGTTTATATGGCACTTCTGCTTTTTTTCAAATGATTAATTTATTTGTAAAGAAAGTTAAAAAAATCTTCAAGGAGAGTACAATTACAGTAATTTTTTTCCTACCCCAATTTGAGCTGCTTCTTTTTTTTTTTAAATGTTAAATGAAGGAGCTACAGTGCATATTCACAGTTTGCATTCATTGTGTCTTGCATAGTATGGATGATTTCTTAAAGATTTAAAATGCTTTTCAGCTAATTGAAATGTATTCGTTCTTTTAGAAGACTGTATTTGTGTGAGTCCAGCATTTCCTTAACAGCAGCACCCTTCTAAGGTGCTCCATTCAAATGATCTGTGGGGTTATTTTTGTTTCAATTGTCACTTTATTGCAAGATGGCATAATTCATTATAAATTTAAACTGCAATTTGGTAATTTTAGTTGGGCAACAGGTTGGTTGCTACAGATTTACTTTTACAAATACCAAACAACTCCAAATGCAGAGTCATGATCAGAACTGTCAGGCTGGGCAGCATTGGGTAACCAGGCATGATGGTGCGGGCCTGCCATGCCATCATTAGGTAGGTAGAGCCTAGAGGATCAGCAGCAGTACAAGGCCAACTTTGACAACATAACAAGTTCAAGACCAGCCTGGGCTATAAGAGCCCCTGATTTAAAAAAACACACTCACAAAACAAAACAAAACACCAAAACCTTTTTTCTTTTAAAATGGAAAGACAGAAGAAAAGATTCAGCATTTAAATTAAATTATGTTCCTATTAACCTATGAACATGCTGTGGACACAGTGTTCTTCATTGCATAGCTAGTTGACTCCACTGGCCGGAATATGATCAACCCTGAGCTAGACATTGACTACTCTGTCTAGATACACCACACACCCATGTCTGGGTTGTAATGGCCAGGCTGTGATCTATGCTGCGGCAGTTAGTGTTTGAAATCAAATAGTCATTGACTTCAGTCATGTAGCGATCCAGCTAGTCCCATTTGACCAGGGAGGTCTCTGTATCCTCTCTCTCTTTCCCTAGGGCTCTCTCCTTATCTGTGTGGCTGAAGCTAAGTTGTTGCCACAACATGGGGGAGCCCAAACTACTCCATTTTCTTTGAAGCAAAAGTTAAAGATTACTCACATGACACCTCTTGACATGTAATTGATGAGATTAGGGAAGGGCTCCATGAAGTTTCAAGGGCTGCTGGGAAATGTTTTTGAGTGAAGAGAAGACTGGAAAAGACTGAGGAGTAAATATAAGAGGTCAGACCATCCATAACTTCTTTATGGAGTGAATCACTCCAATCTAATCCTCCTTCTGTCTCTCCTAACCCACCCTCCCTCCCTCCCTCCCTCCCTCCCTCCCTCTCCCTCCCTAACTCTCATTCATTTATTCATGTAGATGTACCTGTACACACATATTAATTGTTACCACAGATCCCTATTAATAGGTCTTGCTGTACTCTTGGAGCATAGGTCCTCCTTAAAAAGATGTAGTCTCTGTCTTCACAGGGTTTATATTCCAGAGAGAAGACAGACTCAATTGCTAATAATGACTTAGAAAGGTTAGCTATGGTTGCTGTTTGAAAGTGACCCAGAGCAAGGAACAGAAGGTGCCCAGTACAGAAGTGTGAAGTCGACTTTCTTGTACTTTCCATAACAATGCCGTTGTAAATTATTAGGCAGCTTAGTGTTTCATATTCAGATTTCTTGAATTTATAATTAACACATAGTTCGATTCACTCATTTAAAGTGTGTTTACTGTACAGGTGCTTTGGGTGTTCAGGCAGTTTGCTGCCTACCACCTTACACCGTGTATCTTTCGTCAGCCAAGAAGGAAGTCTTTGCATCAGGTAGCAGCCGTTCTCCATTCTGCCCTCGGTTGAACCTACTGACAGCCATTGCTATACTTTTGTCCTGGTAGCTTTGCTTACTTGAGGTGTGAATGGAATCATGTAGTCTCTGCTGCTTGGACACTAACTTCTTCCTTGTAGTGTAAGCAGTTTAGATTGTCCAAGGTGTATAGAGTTTTAAACTTCCTGAGTTCTGACTCCTAAGTCCAGTAGAGTGGTGGCGTGTAATGTTCTTAGCAGGGATAGACTGATGGAAAGCCTAGGTTTTGTTCCATAGATATTTTTATATTTTTTTCAGAATTGATAGGGTCTCTCAGCAGTTAAATTTCTAAATCTTATTGTTGTTTTCAAACTTGGCTGCTTTTTTGTTGTATTTTTTTTTTTTTTTGAGTTAGGGTCTCACTGTGTAGTCCTGGCTGTCCTGGGACTCACTATGTAGAACAGGCCGGCCTTGAACTCATGATCCTCTTGTCTCTGCCTCCTTCAGCAAATCCTGCTGGCAGTGTGGGCCACCACAACCAGCTTGGCCACTCTTAAGCACCATTGTCATGATCCTAAACTAACTTCCTGTGTAAACAAGAGCTGCCTTTTCTTTTGCCAAGAAAACATAGTTTAAACATATTGATTTTTCAGAGAAAGATGCTCAGTGGAATTGGTTTTCTGCAGATGGACATGAACACACATTTCATAGTAAAGCTAGTATTTGTAGGCGTGTGCGTGTGGCTGTATTTTACAGTGAGCAATGAAAAACGGAAGGAGGGCATGCATGGCTGGAGTGATGGCTCAGAGAGAGGTTAAGAGCCCTTGCTGTGCTTCCAGAGGATCAGGGTTCAGTTCCCAGGACCCCCATCGCAGCTCACAACTTTCTGTTACTCCAGTTCCAGTGGATTCAACACTGCCTTCTGGCCTCTTTTGGTGCTAAACCATACATGCAGCCAAAACAACCATACACATTAAACAAAAACAGGAAAGGAATACATACATGCTTTCCCCCGCCTCCTTTGTGGTATTGAAGATTAAACCATGTGCTAGGCAAGAGCTCTCCTTCTGAGCTATTTCCATAGCCCCAGCCATACCTTTAAAATGGCATTTTTGGTGTTCCATCTGCTGATGGCTCATTTTTTTTTTAAAAGATTTATTTATTACATATACAGTGTTCTTCCTGCATGTATGCCTGCAGGCCAGAGGAGGGCATCAAATCCCATTATAGATGGTTGTGAGCCACCATGTGGTTGCTGGGAATTGAACTCAGGACCTCTGGAAGAGCAGCCAGTGCTCTTAACCCCAGAGCCATCTCTTCAGCCCCATGGCTCACATGTTTTAACTGTTCGCCTCAAACATCATAGAAGTCCTCATGTGAGGTGGCAGCTGGTCAGCTTAACAGTAATGTAGTAAATCTCACTTTTCTTGGGTGATTCGGAACCTTCAGGAACAAATACAACCAGTAATTGTGTAGAAACTCAGCGAGGGAGCTAGTTAGATTGGTATTGTGCTTGGGGACCTGAGTTGGATCCCCAGAAACCACATGAGAAATGGAACAGACAGAAAGCGCGGGGATGGTGGCATGCTCTTGGAATCAAGAGCTGAAGAACAGAGACAGATTCTCCAAGCACTGGCCAGCTGACCCATCGTACTCAGCAAACCAGTGAGAGCCACTGTCTGAAGAGGAATGACATCCAGCGTTTTCTCCAAGCCTTCACACATGTGGACCTGGACAGGAACACGCACCCAAACATGCACACACAGAGACAACAACAATGGGGACCGTGCGTGCATGGGAACCTTGTTCATGTTCTCGCACAGTTCTCAGTGGTGCCGTGATGGTGGTGGCCCGGATGGAACCTTCCTTCACACATCACTACTTGTCCTGATGACTTCTGCTCAGGGCTCGCTTTACAGTCGATGTTCGTGGTAGCTTCGTAAAAGACTCCTCATGATTGAGACTTTGTAAAGATGGAATGAAGCTTAATCATTTGCTTGTTCTCAGCCCCTCATGTGAACTATTACACTTCCGAGGTCTTTGGATAAAGGGTGATGTGTAGGGAAAAAAATGAAAAAAAAAAATCCTCAATTTTTTCTACTCTGTTCAAACCCAGTCATTTTGAAGTGTGAAAATCCTGCAACTTCCCCCTTGAATTTTGTGTATTAGTCCACATGTAGCATATAATTAAAGGTAATTACATGTTTTGTTAATTACCTGACAGTGTGATAAGTTACATAAAACGACTCTTAATTAAAAAAGCAAACTGGCATCACGGGGTGGATGGATTATTTCCGTCCATTCGTTCATGTGGTACTTGGAAGAACCCTCCTTGCCTGCCAGTCTTGTACTGAGAGTGCCAGGCAGTTGCTGGAGGTCAGAGGAAGTGTCTTAGAGCCATTCATTACAAATTGTGCAACTTGGAAGTTTAGAGCAGTGATTGTTCAGAGTAGGAGTTGAGACCAATTTGTGAATTAGGCAATCGTTTTAGTGGGTTGTATTCAAGACTGGTGAGGTGTGGTGTGGTGCGGTATGGGGTGTGTGTGTACGTGTGTGTGTGTGTGTGTGTGTGTGTGTGTGTAGTTCAGGTAGTTGAGGTGTGTGTGTGTGTGTGTGTGTGTGTGTAGTTCAGGTAGTTGAGGTAGGCCCTTGCCTACAACCTTGTTTTAGACAAGCTTCTGGGTGTTCTCCTGTCTCTACCTCGCATCTGCCCATCAGAGTGCCAGGATTAGCGGCGTGTGCACCTGACTTTGCCTGTGTTCTAGAGGTCTGAACTTGGATCCTCATGCTTTCCTGGGAATCACTTTACCCACTGAGCCCTCAAGCCTGTTTTTAAGTGAGTGTGCATACTGGAGCATCATTTTCTAAGTTATAAATGCACACTATGAGGCTTTTTAAACTTAGTTTCCGTAATGTAAATTAATCCAGTCTGTATGTTACATCGATTCATTTGCTTGTCTGTTCACCCCGTCTTTATGAAGTGCCTGCTCTGTGCCAGGCATTGTGCTAGGACCTCCCCAGTCCAGTAGGAAAGCCACTCTCCACTTGCGGTTGGTGAGCACTTGTCCTATGGTTGACCAGGACTTACATGTGGTATGGGTATAGCTCCGTAAAGTATTTCAAGGCTTTCATATTGAAAACGTATGAAAAATTTGCATGCTTTTCGTTATTGACGGCATACTGAAATAGCCAATTTGAATCTGTTGGCCTCAGTAAAATGACTAAATTGTGTTTCAGCTGTGTTTTTACTTATGGTAAGTAGTCGTAGTTCCAGTGACGTGTGTGGCGAGCCTGCTGCTTCCCTTGGACAGTGGTGGCCGTGAGAGTGGGGAGCAGCAGTGGCCATCAGTGGCCAGGTCCGCTGCCCATTGCTCTGGAGAGTGTGCATGGCCGGGCAGACCTCGTGAGTGTGTGTTGATGAGAATGGAGCATGGGGAGAGGGGTCAGATGCCAGAGGGGAAGGCTACAGCTGTAGCTAGGTAGTCCATGGAAGCCTCACTCCGGAGTAGACACATTGGTGCATGCTCTGAGAGAAGTGTCCTGCTGGTAGCAGCCAACAGGAGGGTGGTGGGGCATAAGGTCAAGGAGAAACACGACTTACTATATTCTTAGCAAAACGAGATCCTTGGAAGGGCAGCAACAAATGCATGCTTTAAGTGCATCACTCAAATACCCTGACTTGAAAATAGCCAGTGTGGGGAGGAGGCCAAAGGAGGGAGGCCATTTAAGAGAGTACCTGTGAATCCCACTGAGATACAGTGAGGACTAGGTGATTTAGACTGATGGTGGCCACAGCGGCTGGTGAGACTCCATTGCTGTTGGAGTTTATTTAAGGTAAGCTGGAGACTTTTCTAGTGGAGAGATGATATTTTGTCAAAGGTGACTCAAAGACTTTCTCCCTGCGTGACAGGGTATATTACTAAGAGAATTCACTGATGGGATGCTCTATAGGAAAACAGAGAAGGGAATCAGGTGGAGGGCTGGAACTTTTACTCCAAGCTATTTCTAATAGGATGGAAATGCCATTGGTTGGAGTAGGGACGCGGTGAGCTGGCACAGCCTGGGTGATGAAGGAAGGGGCAGAGTGTAGTGATGAACACTGGGGTTTGCAGCTGTTCGTTCTCACTCAGATGAGATCCCCATGAGCCTTTGGATATGCAGTTCCAAAAATATTCTAGCTAGGGGCTATCAGTGCAGGATTTACAGGCATATAAGAGAGATGTAAGACACGAAACTTCATCCACTCACCCCGGGAACGCCGCTTGGACATGAATGAGAAAGACTCTGAGCCAGGGTCTGAAAGCCGCCACTGCAGAAACGTTTATCAAGGACACCGAGGAGTCAGGGTCAACCGTGGGAGGAAGGGCTAGGATAATAGCTCATTCAGTAAAGTACTTGTCACACAAAGGTGAGGACCTGAGGGTTAGCCTCAGATCCATGTAGAAAATCAAGCATAGGGACATGGATTTGTAACTCCAGTACTGGGGACAGGGGAGACGTAAGGATGCCTGGGGCTTGCTAGACAGCCACCTGAGCCCTTTCAGCAAGTTCCAAGCCAATAAAAGTCTGTCTTAGAAAACAGGGTGGTCAGTACCCTAGGAACAACAACTGAGGTTGTCCTCTGGTCTCCACCTGTGCGCGCGCGCACACAGAAGATCGTAGTGAATGAAAAATTAATTGAGGTGTTTTGAAGGTTATCAACCATATCACACAGTGTTAAGAGGTCAAAGAGATGGTAACAAAGACCCGGCCATCATGTGTGTCTAAATGAAGTTAGTTATGACCTTAAGGATAGTAAAATGTATTTGAGTTTTAATTCCATAAGTTGTTCTGACTTCACCTAATGACTAATTAGATGGTCTCATGGTTTACATACAAAATGTCCCCAAGGCCTTGTGTGCTAAGTGTTTTGGTTCTCAGCTGATTCTGTTGAGAAATGATTGAACCTGATTGGTCGTTTTTGAGGTGGGAGCTGGCTGGAGGAAGAAGACACTTCCAGTCTCCTTTCCTCTTGGCTTCCTGGTCACCGTAATGTAAAGATCTTCCTCAACTGTTTGCTTCCGCTGCCACATTATTCTGCCTTGTATCAGGCCAGAAACAACAGGACTCGCTGACCATGAGCTGGACCCTCTGAGACAGTGAGCTCAGACACCTTTTTCTTCCTTCAAGTTCTTTCTCTCGGGCATTTTGTCACAGCAAGGAAAAGCTAACTCAGATGCTTACATGATTTTTTCCTTACTTCCTTTCCACCCTTCCCTTTGTTAGGGTCACACATTTGTCCCCAAACCTTGCAGCCTCACTTCTGGGATGTCTGTGTCGTAGTTCAGCCAGAGAGGAAAGAAGAACAACACGATCTTATGGGTTTTGCCCCTTTCCAAACCTCCTTTAATTCAGTGGCATAGAAATCAGGGCTGCACTTGGGTCTCTGTATAGAGTGCGCTCTTTTAATATTCTCAGCTGCACTGTAGCTTGGTGTGGTTAACGCACTCTCTAGATTAGTAAGGAACTAGTTTGAACCTGAGCCACAAGCCCGTCTGCCACCCTTTCCTTCTACTAATATGGGTAGTCTTTGATGGCTGCACCCGTCTTTCAAGTTAACTATGCACACCAGAAGTCTCTCTTACTCAAAATATCATGAAACATCGTTGATCATGTTCCCAGTTCCTGAGCCAGCCTCTCATCCTCAAGCATGTAGGGGATGGGTGGCAGAGGAAAAGCGATGTGCAGAGATGTACTGGAGGACTGAGTGCCATTAACCTGCTACTGGGTGAGTCACCTTGTGGGTGATTCTGAACAATATGCTTATCTTTCCATTACATTGTAACATTATTAAGATAATTATAAGAGCAAAGAATCTGGGATGGAAAATATCCTTGGCAACTTCACCTAAACAGTTCATCACTTATGTGTGTCTCACCATTGTTTTTGGTATGGAGATCTGTCCCCATGCATTGGTGCTTGGTACTCTGTTTTCCAGCCCTCATCTCTAACCTGTCAGGAGTAGTCCCCTAAGTCCCCCATGTCTGTACCTGAACTTGAAGGTTGTCATGGTGAAGGTCACTGCTAAGTCCTCTCCTTCTGCTGTCCTGCGTTTTTAGTTACATCCCTCTCCGTTCCTTGTGAATGCTGACGTCTCTGTGTGAGGCATTGTGAAAGAATATAATTGGGTTTTTAAAACATGTTTTTGTGATTTATTTATTTTTACTTCATATGCATTTTTGTTTTACCTGCATGTACGTATGTATGAGGGCATCAGATTCCCTGGAATAGGAGTTGTAGACAGTTGTGAGCTATCGTGTGGGTGCCGGGAATTGAACCCAGGTCCTCTGGAAGAGCAGCTGTTACTCTTAACTGCTGAGTCATATCTCCAGCCCAAGAATATAATTAGATTTAAAGGGTTGTGGAGGGTCCATTGAGATGCCTCAGTGAGTAATGATGCTTGCTGCCAAGCTTGAGGACCTGAGTTCAATCCCCAGAAACTACATGTTGGTAGGAGAGAACTGACTCCAATAGGTGTTGTCAGACCTGTACACTCATGCTGTGGCATGCCTCCTCTCCGTCCCCAAATAAATAAATGTAAAAAGGAGAATTAAATGTTGGTGAGATTTTACATTCCTCATTAGTTTCTCTTCAATGAATTTATTAATTTGATGCACATCACACCATCCCATGGATCCAAGACCATGTGTTTTGCTTGTAGTGTAGTTTGCAAGAATTTGAGACAGGAAGTTTCTAAACATTAAGTTATGAGGCATATTTCTTCTCTTGCCTGAAGTCACCCTTCAGACTTGAGCACACAAGGTGGGAACTGGGTCCTTTCATGGGCCAGCCATGCACCCTCACCTCTTTTTATGATCCTGAATTTAAGTTGCCCCTCCACCCCACCCCTATCCCATTTCTGATGCCCCAGCAAGTCATTCATTTAATTTGTTTATGGTTAGACCTTCAAGTGTCCCCACGGTTGAGTTTCATTGAGACTACTCTGAAAAAATTCAAAAGTACTTACAGCTCCCAGAATACAGACATGGAGGTTTTCCTGCTTGCTGCTCCTCAGAGGCATAGTAGTTAGTGCATTAGTTTTATTTGTGTTTGTGTGAGTGTGTGCATGTATGTGTGTGCATGTACAGGTGCCCTCAGAGATCTTCTGGAGCTGGAGTTACAGGAGGTTGTGAATTCTTCAGTGTGAGTTCTGGGAACCAAGCCTTGGTCCTTGGCTAGAGCAGCAGGTCATTCTTAACTGCTGAGCCTCCATGGTAGGAATTTGAAATGGTAGGAAAATAGACCAAATACAAAGTACAAGTGATCTAAAATCATGGCACTGAGAGTAACACACACACACACACACACACACACACACACACACACACACACACACACAAAGCATGCAGAGAGAGACAGACATTTCCTTCTATGGTGACACGATATAGATGTATTTAACAAAGTACAACATATAGAATCTTATACACATTTAAAAATGTGATATCACATAGGCAACACTTTTCTTCATCGGAGAATTTGGTGACTTTTTGTTTGTGCTTTTATTTTGGTGGTCTAGGGCTCCAGTGGAGGGCCTCACATGCTGGACAGGAGCTTTGCCTCTAAGCCGCCCCTCCATCCCGAAGTGTTCTTTAAGGCCCTTGGCTTGCATCATATGGCATCGCCCTTTTGGAAGTTCTAACATGTCACTCCTTCTCATTGTCATGTCTTGAGGCTGTGGCTAGGTTTTGTACTATATATTGCCATAGGTCCACTGAACACAGATGCCTCTCAACTTCTTTTCTTTGGTGTAGGTTACAGAATTTTTGGTCTCTCCTCACATCCCACCATCATGCCTTTCATAACACACTGGTTTGTATTTGCTACCAGTGCTGGTTCAAATGTTTATTTCTCTGCAACTTTGCCAGTGGTGGGCTAGCATTTATTTATTTTTTTTAATTTAAGATGTAAAACAGTGTATTTTGTTGTTGCTGTTGTTACTCTCCTTTACTTGTTGGAGGTCAACACTGACAAATGAAGTCCACAAGTTTGGTTTGTTTCTTTAGGCTGTTTGTGTTTTCTGATTTGTCCACAGTGTTCAGGACAGCCAGGGTTGGAAAGGGTAGACAGGTAGAGGGAGCCAGGATGCTAAAGGGACGTCTCAGTGGGTGGTCACTGCACCAGGGTCTCTATCTCAGGATTCATACAGCACTTCCAACTTCAAGTTCCTCCTTTTGTTTATCAAACCTCATCGAGTATCTGCTTGTTCTGCACTGCGCTTTAAATACCAGCAGAGAACCAAATAGATAAATTAATCAAAGTTATTCATTAAACAAACCACAACTCTTGGGAGAATAGATGGGTCCATCGGCCCCACCGTTTTGTAGAGGACCTGCTGACCAGTCTCCAGGAGGCTCCTAGCAACAAGAGAACAAACCATCACTAATTCTGCTCTCTCTGGCTTATCCTCAGCAGCTGGCATTAAGGTGCTGTTCCTCCAGACTCCTTTGGTAGCATCCTTATTACCCACTGATGACTGCTTCCTTTGGCCCTGGGCTCTGTAGTGGAGACTCTTCTGTAAGTTTCTCCTTCAGTCCTTTCCCCATTGAGCTAGCTTCCTTCTGCTTTGGGGCCCCAGAGGCCAGAATGAAGCCGCCAGGTACACTAAAGTCATCACACCCTGAGGACAGCCCTGGGTGCTTCAGGGAGTATCCTCATTCACAAGGGTTAAGTGAGGTGCCATTCAGGGTTGAGCTGTAGAGGATACATAGGGGCTTCTGCCCTGTCTCTGGTGGGTTTTTGTCTTAGTGTGCGGATTCCATCATCCACCTCTGATCCAGCCCTGGATGGCAGATTACAGAGGAAGGAAAATGCAAAAGCTAAGTACAATTCTTTTCCCAGACCTGTTCTGGCTTTCCATGAGCTGGGTGTTTTTGGAGGAAAGGCCAAAGCTAGGATCCAGGGTTAGGATCACAGACCCAATGGGCAGGGTCACACTCTCATTCCCCATTCCCAGAAATCCACTTGAAAGTCATATTCTGATTGTGAACGTCTCTGGTTCTGTCATAAGGGCTTCAAAACAGAACTGGTTTTTAATGGAAATGTAAAACCAATGTGGTGGTTTTAGGTGCCAGCGTGGTGGCCAGGGAGCTTGTTCCATTCAGTCTGTGATGTAAGTCTTGGCAGGCTTGTGAAGTAAGCCTATAGAGGCCATTTTTGGGGTATGGTTACGGGACTAGCACATTCGGTCACTAGTCTCCAACTGTGAAATGAGGGACTCACCTTACAGGGACACTGGAAAGATTATACAGTGGGTCTTGTGTTGTTGCTTAAGAGTTTGGGGTTCAGAGTCTCAGCTTGAGACTCAGCCCTACTCTTTAGCTTTGTGGCCTTCTGAGTTAAAATAGTCTTTTGTCCTGAGTTAAAACAGTTGGGTCAAAACTGGTCCTTCCTCTATGGAGAGTTGGGAGAGGCACTGGGATTTCCTACATGCCAAGTTTTTAGGGTGTCCTCCCATGTCCAGTGAGGACCTGGTAAATGTTGGCTCATAGTAAGTTTTCAAGAAGGCTGATCACCTTTACCATTAAATATAATTTCAAGATGCTGAAGTGTTTTTATTTTTAAACATGCCATACCTTATTAGAGAAAGACTGATAGACACAGAGAGGAAACACAGCCAGACCTTTTGTTCCCTGCCCAAAATTTAGGGGGAAAATTAAGATCTTGAGTAGAAATGGAATCTGATTTCCAAAGACTGATACTAAAGTTTGAAACCGTCTTCCTTCTGCCCTCAGCTGCCTTCAAGGGGGATGGAGTGGGGCCACTCTGAAGGACCCGGCTGTCCTGGCTTTATAAATTAGAGTCGGATATTAGGTACATTACAGTCTTGTTCTAAGGTTGGAGATCATATAGGGCCTTACCACTGGCGCCCTGGAACTCCTGAATTCAGACAAAAATTGCTGAGCTTGCAAGCTTTCTAAATCCTGAACTTTTGTTTGCAAAAAGGCTTTCTGGAACTGTTCATGAGAATCATTGGTTACAAGCTTATTATGGAACTGATACATACAGGGCACATTTAAAGGGTATGTGGGCTGAGCATCGTGTGTAGAACAGTAATCCTACTTCTAAGAAGGTGAGGCAGGAGGATTAGGAGGTTGAGGCCAGGTCCTTTCTCCAGTGAATGAATGAATGGAGAAAGGAAGGAAACAAAAATCGAGCAATAAGCTTGTGCCTCTAGAGTAACTGGTAGAAATGTTGTCATCAGATATTCACTCTGTCCAAATGTGGGTATTCGTGTGTGAGTGTGCACAAAAGCCCTGCCTATCCAGGAGACCAGAAGAAAGGCTCTTTGTCACTACTAGGATGTGTTTTGAGGTAGTAGGAGATTGGCTTTCTGGACCCACTTGGCAAGAATGGCCTTGACCTTGCCATCAAACAAAGGAATACATGGCAGCAACCCGTTCTCTGAAATCCCCACAATCCATCATTTTCAATGAGTGAGCAGGATGCATTCATGAAGCCTCACAGGGCATCTTTTCTCTTTGTCCTTTCAAAGTGCGTGTAGTTTGATCCGTCTTTACTTCTATATGATAATTCAAATCATAAAAGCAACAGCGAGAAGAACATGTGTAAGAAAGCATACATGGCTTTAAAGTTATCCCCAGGGTCTGGGCAACAGTCCTTCCAGGAATCTTTTTCTCTGCATATTTGTCACGGAGTATCCTCAGATGTCAGTGGCTCTTGAACACCTGAGATGTGCCTAGGCTAAATTCACGGGGGCCAAATGTGTAACTTCATAAAGAATTTTTAAAAGATAAGAGTAAAATATCTGATGAATTTGTATATTAATAATATGTTGAGGGGATGTTTTAGATTCATTATATTTAAGAAAATATACTATTAAAATTAATTTTATTTGTTTTAACTTATTAAATGTATCTTCTAGAACATTGAAAATTCTATTTCTGGTTCACATTATAGTTACTTAGAAATCCATCCAAAATACAGCTCCTAATGCTTAAGAGTTTGAAAATCTGTTGCCTGCCGATGCCTTCCAATAACATCTGAAAACAGCAACATTACTATTACTTCATTGTCCAAATCTGTGGGTTTTTTTTTAACCATTCCCACTTTGTTGAACGTTCAGGATCAGAAAGAATGGAGTTTGTGCAGTCACCTTGGGAGCCTGCCTCGTTTTTCCCAAAGGAGAGTATCTGGACCTCAATGAAGACACTATTGACTTTCGAAACTAGGTTGCTCCTTATGGGGCTGTTCTGTGCTTTGTTAATGCAGTATGATGTCTGCACATTCCTCGTCTTCTGCTCACTCCATACCAGAGAACATCCCTACCTTTACAGAGGCAGGATAACCAAAATTATCCCCAGACCCTGCCGTGTGTCAGCTGAATGAAAAGTTTGTCCCAGATGAAAAGCATTGACTAAGGGTGCTTTCCCAGGATGGGGAAACACTGGGTGAAAATTGTGTATATTTGAGCCTGAGGAATGTATATTGATTTATGTTGCAATTTTGTATATATTACTGAAGTATCTCTATAAGAATATCCCACCACTCAGAAGCCCAAATTAAGCAGGTCTCTACAAATTTGATGGCAGGCTAGAGTACAGAAAGTGTTTCAGGCCAGCCAGAGCTACGTAGTGAGTCCCTGTTTCTTAAGAAAATAAATAGATATTAAAAATTAAAAATAAAGAGTGTATATTAGTGAAGTGTTTTCTGTGAGAATCTAAACAGTTCATATTTCTATCTAGAATAACAAGGACTCTCCTTAAACGCTACAAAGAGCTCGGAGAAGGGCAGCTGTGGGTTCCTGCTAAGATGCTAGATAGGGATCTCATTGCTGGGATCTCTCTGATTGCTGCATGCCTGACCTCTTGGAGGGAGCCTGGGGGTTTTGTCTGGGTACCCGGCTTCCCGGTGAGACAGTATACAGTGAGCGCATCCTTGTGCTAAGTGACACACCTGGGATTCTGTGCTTACAATGGAGGGGAAGATGGAGAACCCTGGAAAGAAAACCTTTTATTACTTTGCAGTTGATTTAAGGCTTGCCTGACAGCAAGTAACAAGAATAGCACTTGATGATGCCAAGCCTGGTGGCACAGGCCTGTAACCCCAGCTACCCTCTTGCTAGGCTGAGGAATAAAGATCACAGTTCAAAGACTGCCTGGGATGTATTGTGAGTCAAGGGCAGCTTGGTCAGCTTAGGGAAACTGTCTTTAAAAGTTTATTTGAGGGGGGCTAGGGAAGTGTTAAACTCGGTGTTAGAACACTTGCTTAGCAACCATCAATACTGAAAAAAGAAAAAGGTAAATAATGAAGAATTATTGAAGATCTGACATATGTCAGTCAGGTCTTGCTAAATGCTTTTAAGTGTAATTTCATTTTGTTTGGTTTTTGTCCCCCAGCCCCTGTGGCTAGAAGGCATTCCTCTCCCTATAGGAAGGGTACTAGTGCTTACAGCAGAGGCCAGAATTCATCCACAAACCCAGACCATAGCACTGCCATGTGATGTGGCCAGGATGGGAAGTAAGCAGGCCCACTACTAATGACCCTACTGCTCATTAGTTCACTCTTTCTTCAGGTATTTGGGCCATCTTTCTAGCCACGCCCCCTCCAAGTTCCTTGTAGACATTTGGATTGACAGTGGCTCATTTAATGTGTCCATAGATTGATGTCTGCTGTTTTCAGGACCTATAGCTGAGGTGTTGTAAGTTGGAGAAGATTCCATAGGGAAGTAATCTGGAGGAAAAAAAGAAGTGTGGAGGAACTACAGAGAATGTTTTGTGTTGGTACAGGCTGTGTTGTGGTGAGCTGAGCATAAAGAATATAGTGGGTCTCAGGGGAGTAATGGTGACCAAGTCACAGGTAGAGATTTTGGACTGGATATACATGGCCTTGGGTCTGGGTTTGCAAACTTTTAATTTTAATTTCTTTATAGTGTGTGATGGGGTGAGTCATAGAAAGTATAATGATCATATTGGTATCTTGGGGAGATCACTCTAAAGTATTTAATATGCATGGATAGGAAGAGGGTTGGGGGCGGCCAGTGCCTGAGAACTAGAAGGCAGACCACGTATCTATTCTCACCATGCAAGTGAGTCTCTCTGCTTCTCTAAGTGCTGCTTCCCAAGCTGCCCTGGCACCAGGCCATTGACTGGAAGCAGCAAGAGTTTCTGTAAGGACTCTCTCTTTGGAGCCGTCAGCAAAGGTGATTCCTTCTCCGTGTGAATTCAACTCCATGTGGGGTTCTTTCAGGCTGTTCATACGGCTGCATTCAGCTGGAAAGGTAGCTGTGGTGGGACCAGCCAGGAGGGTGTATCTGCATGCCTGGCAGTTGGGGCTGTCCAGTGTAGTCAACTTTGGGTGAAAGAGGAAGTGGCTAGGCTTCTTCAGGCTCAGTTGAGACCTGCCACTGAACCATTTCTACAGCCTCACATTTGCCAAAGCTCATCATATGCCCAGCCTATACTCAAGGGCACTAAGAAGTACCACTTTTCTCTGTTGACAGTATGGTGATTGAAAATCTAGGGTATCATACTGTTATGTAGCATATTTTTTCCTAAGGAGACGCAGTGCATGCATCTATTCACCCCGTTTAGGAAACCCATAACAGACCAAATACAAATACCATCAAAGTCTAATCTGCTGAATGAGTGAGTTTATTGGGATTACTTACAGGAATATGGATGAGGGGTACTTACTGAAGCAGAAATGACTCAAAGACAACTGTATGACTAATGCCCACCCCAGCATGGGGGACAGCTCACAAAATCTGGCAAACCCGGGGCACACTGCACAGCCTGCAGGTAGTGCAGCAGATTGGAGAGCGTCTTGTCTTTTCTGTTGGTCTAACCCTCTTCCCGGCAGTTCGGCTGGATTCTGCTTCTTCCAGACAGCTGGTCTGGTCTCATCATCTTCTTTGCAGCTCAGCTCCTCTGAGAATCTTTGCAACTCAGGTTCTTCCCTCTGAGAAGGACTCTCAGCTTTTATTTCTTACTCTGGCAGGGAGGAGCCTAGTGAATCCACTCACTTTCAGGGACTTCCTGAAGCTATTTTGAGTTGTTTACCTTCTTGCTTAAGGAGTTTCCTGCAGGATGGAATGTTTTAGTCTTGGAGGAAACTGTTATACAATATGTATCTGCTAAGAAAATGCTTTACCATTGAATGATGTCCCAAGACCTAAAAAAGGAAAAAAATAAAAACAAGGCAAAAAATTAAAAAAAAAAATCTTTTTGAGACTAGGTCTCATAAGTTCCTCAGGCTGGACTTGAACATGTTATGTAGCCCAAGAAATACTCAGAACTACAGACGAGCTGAGACTACCACCTGATAGATGTGGCCGTGGAAGAATGAGAGGGCTTACTAGCAGGCCAGTGTTGGAGGCAGCATGCCTTAGCTGCTGTGTGCCAGCATAGTTCAAGTGCTGTAAGAGGCTACATGAGTTTCCTCTGAGGGCTTTATGGAGCCAGTGTGCACAAAAGTGGGGCAGTATTGGTTTTCATCTGTTACACAATAAGGACTAAGTACAGTGACGGCTGAGATAGGAGATGCCATTCCAGCCTGGGGAGCAAGAAAGAGCCAGATTTACAAGGGTTCAAGAGAGGGCACATTCCACACAGCAGCACCAGCAAGTGGGAATGTAAGACATATGTATAAGGAAGGAGATATGGCCAGTATGACCAAAGCCTAGTGCCCAAGGAAGAGATGGAAGGGGCTGGAGTGAGCGGGAGACTACTGGAGAAGACTGGGCAACAGATGACCATGATATGGACCATAGTGTAGCTGATGGATAGACAGGAAGGAGAAACCTTTAAGAGGTGTTTAGAAGTTAAAATTAGGCAACAGTTTTTAATGAATTGAGTGGAATTTCTGAAGGCGAGGGAGCTATTAAGGATGACACTTAGATTTTGCAGTTTGTTGTATATGTTGGGTAAAACAGAACGCCATCCATACTAGGCAGATGCTACATCACACACCCAATGTCGTAACACCCAGATTCTCCATATCTCTAGATGGTAACATCCTTGCTGAGTTAGTAGAATGTTGGGAAAGCCCCATTGTGGGATAAGAAAATAATGAGATGACTTGGGCACATCTCGGAGTTCTCAGTATAGAACACCATTCTCATTTATAAAATATACTACTCATATGTGTATATATCTGTCTTTATGACAAGAAAGTCCAGAATATCCATATTTTTTACAGCAAAAGTGAGTTTGTAGATGACCCAGTGGACTTCAGAAAGATTTGTTCCTACTGTCCAGAAAACATTTTTGTTTTTGTTCAGAAAACATCATTGCTGGAGTGCATGGAAAGAAAGTAGTTTAGAAGAGAGAATGTTGGGAAGCAGGCAGCAAGGCCAGTGTTCCCTGTCCTCACACATCTTCAGAAACTGCCCGTGAAAGGAAATGTGTGTTTGGTAATGCACTGCTCAGGCCTCCCTTTTCATCATTTGCTGTTTTGATGTCTGCAGGTGCTCCCCCACCCCCACCCGTGTGTGCACGCTGGGTCATTGGCACAGTGTCTACCCATCATCTGGGCAAATTAGTTGGGTTTAAGTACAAATGAAACCATCAAAGTTACTATATTATTTAAAAGTAAAGAATAATTAGACTGAGCAAAAACTGGCTGCAAGAATGCCCCCAGGATATGTTGGAAGTATGAAGAGACAGACTGAGAGAAATTGCAGAAGAACAAGCAAGAGAACACGGGGGAACTCTTCCAGCCTCATGGGCCATGGTGTGGGCTAGCTACACCCTGTGTGACTGTGCTAACAGGCAGGCACACAGAAGCCTAACTTGTACCATTAGATGCAGGTTCCTGCAGTTTTCTGCTGAGTCTGTAAGATCTCTTATGGCCACCATCAAGGCAAGGGAAATATTTAAGAGATGCTTAGGAGGGAGTCAGACAGATGTTCAGCAGGTAAAAGCTCTTTCCATGCAATCCTGGTGAACTAAGTTTGATCCCCAGATCCCAGGGGAGAGAACTGATTCCCAGAAGTTGTTCTCTGCTCTCCACATGTGCATCATGGCACCCATGTTCCATATACACCATATACATACGATGATGATGATGATGATGATGATGATGATGATGATGATGATGATAAAGGTTAAAATTTTTAAGAAGAAAGCCAGGTACACCTATCTTTAATCCCAACACTCCAGAGGCAGGTGGAGGCAGATCCCTATGAGTTTGCAACCAATCTGGTCTATAGAGTAAGTTCCAGGACAGCTAGGCTACATAGAGAAACCCTTTCTCAAAAATAAATAAATAAATAAATAAAATAAAATAAAAAAATTATTTTTGGAAGAGTCCTAGGAGGTAAAGGGAGCTCTTTTACCTGGTTGTTGGGTTCTCCAACAGTTGACATATAGCTGATAGTCTAGACTGTTCCTCCCTGAGCCTTGCTTTTATACCAGTCCTAGTCAATGACCTGTTTGCCCAACACTGTCACTAGTAGTAGTAGTAAATTTGAAACCTGGGCATAGGGTAGCTGAAATGGTAGAACGGGATTTCTTTCTCCAGTGAGCTGTGTTACCTTTCACAGATGCAATGGGAAACATGGACTGCTATTGATAGGATTTATACTCTCCCTTCTGATAAAAGGCCTGTGTACAAGGTTGTAATTTGCTATGTACTCTATGACACAAAGAGATTCCCTAAATGTCCATCAGGAAGGAATTGGTAAATGAAGCTCTTGTCTGTGTAGGGGTGAGGGACACTGAGGGACATCATTTTGTCACATTTGCAGTAGAAATGAACATGAAGTTATATGTGCTGATATGGAAACATCTCGGAGTGGGTACTATTAAGTGACAAGTGGATAAAATAGATGTGAGAAAAAGGAAATACACATGTCCAATATATATATTCTTATATCTGTGTAGAATATTTTTAAAGAGAGAGGCAGGAGAGCTTGCCGTGTGAGCATGTGGACCTGGAGGTGATTGATCCCCAGCGTGTTTGTGAGACAGCAGGTGTGGTGCCAGGAACCCGGAAGAAGCAGGCACTTGAATCCCTGGGCCTCACTGGCCCTGTCTTCAAAAACAAGGTGGGGGCTCAGCTATGTAAGCCTGATGCTCAAAAATAGTTTCTAGATCCCACATAAAAGTAGAAGGAGAGACCTGGAGAACTGACTCCTCAAAGTGAGCCCTCCCCACCTTATTCCCCCAAAATACTAATAATAACAGAAACAAAAACCATACCACCCAAGGTGGCCAGCTCCTCAACAGCATCACCTGAGGATAACTACCAACCTTCATACGCACATACCCACATACATATAAACACACACCTCTTTATCCATATGTACACACACACACACACACACACACACACACACACACACACACACACAGAGAAATGGGTGACAGTAGTCTTTTGGGCCCAGAAAATTGGTGTATGTTGGAGATAGGATTCATTCTTCCGATTTGTCCTACTGTGCTATTTTAGCTTGGATGCAGGAGTATAATCCCATTTAAGCAGAGTTTCAGTATATCTAAGAACAAACTGTTAATACCCAAAAGGGCAGCATTCTCTGCTGAAATAGATCAGATACTAGTTTTGATGATGTCTCTCTTAAATTCTTGCTTTTAGTAAAAGCGAAAATCAGATAAGATTGCTGATTGATTTGAGAACCCACCGATGATAAGAAACAGCCCATTCAGCTCAGATCTCCTCCCCGTGACTCCGACGGCATGGCTTTTCTCCTGTAATGCTGATTCCTTTGTGACCTCCATCAGTGTATCATGAAGATGTTATACGTGGATGTCCTGTAAGACTCAGCCCCTGCTGGTTTCAGCAAAAAGAGACTGATGCTTTAACAAATAGTCCAATGTAGGTCTGGCTCTGTTCAGCCTAACTCCTTACTGTTCTCTGCTGTCTCCTGAGGCAACCCACTTTTGACAAGAGTCCCTTCGTGCTGGTGAGGCACTCCAAGGGTGGAGGCGTAGGTTACACACAGCCTCCCCCCAGCTCTCCGGGGGTGTTCATGGGTCATGTACTTCTGAGTGCCTTCACAAAGGATCTTGGTGAGGTGGCACACCTGGAGGGTTGACTTTTCACTTCCTCTCTTCTGTTTCCTGTTTGCAATGGCACAGACATTGGCAGACCCAGAGCATGTGTTAGTCTAGTGTCCCGTAGACCTCAGACACCAGGATGGGTATCCTCCAGAGCTCAAAGCTGGCAGAGAAAGCAGTGGTGCTGACAGGGAAATATTTTGTCCTGTGCAATATGGGACCTAAAGGAGTTATGGAAAAGGCTCAGCTCTTACTTGGGAGAATGAGCAAGAGACTCCTGTGGGAGGTGCCATGGAGTCGAGACTTCTCTGAAAGGTGTCTGGCTTCCCTAGCATGTGCCTCGGGAGCAGAGTAAAACTTTGACAGAATTGAATCCTGTTCTCTTTTCTCGCCTTCAAATGACTTTTTCTGTGTCATTCTCCCTTCCTGTGTGGTAGCTGCCACCATGGCTAGACCTTCCAAGTTGGTCATTGGGCTCAGCACAGCACAGCAGAGGAAAAAGGCTCAGTCCTTTGCCACTCACTTGGCACTTACCCATGGCTCATGTCTCCCCCCCCCCCAGTCCTGATCTGGCTTACTGTGTACCCTTTCCAATCCAGGCCCTATTATATAGCACCAGTTCCCCCACAGTAGCACAAGGGATGTCTTCAAGGGCAGACTTGGCATCAGAAATAATGGAGGCAGCTAAGGGCCGTATTTAAGGAGTGCTGGATAGGGTGGGCCTGACGGGGAGTATCAGTCCACTGCTGTGCTGGAAGCCAGCAATCCCAGACTCTTGTACCTGACAGGGGTGCCAGGATTAGGAGGGAGAAGAAAGCAGTTTGATTTATGGCTGAGGTGGCCTTAAGGAAAGGTGAGTGCCTGGGTTGGTATTACAGGTTGCAGTCAAATGTCATTACAGTAGTATTAGGGTCAGACGACACTGTCACATAAGCAGACATGAATGAAGGAGGACAGTTGCAGGTGGAGAGAAAATTACCATTTGATTGCCAGCTGGACCTGTGATGCCTTCCCTGCCTCTCCTTGCAAATATATTTTGGGATCCAAGAAATCATTCCTCATGCAGTTCTGACACTTGAAGTCCTAGGTAGGTCATGGGGATACACGCAATCAGGAGTATGTGCAAGCTACCACCAGTGTCCTTTGTGTGCCTCAGGAGACTGAATGGTGGAGAGGGAGCAGGGTCCATGTATAGCTGTGAGGCCAGTGTCTGTGTCCATGGGAAGGAAGGACGCACATCAGGGCACACTACGAGGCAGTGTCCTTCCTACATGTGCTGTGACTTCCAGCCCAGGAAGACCAGGGCCCTGATGTATTTGTCTTCAGATCAGAAACTAAGCTAGACCTGAGCCCTTCCGAAGTGGCTTATACCTCTAAAGGTTTCAGCAGAAGCGTTGGGATGACTTTTGTGAGACCCAAAGATTTTGAACTCCAGTCAGCAAACAGGAACCCAGTCAAGTGACCCTTCATGGAGGGGCAGAGCTCTTCATCCCAGGCAGTCATCAGAAGCAGATCTGTCAGTGTCTCTCTTCCTCGCATAATAGTCTGACCCCAGGTGATAAATACCACAGTCCGAGTGGACTCGAAGTTCCTAGTTCTCAGGAGAAGCATGAGCTTGTATAAGAAGAATGAAGAAGGGGCCAGGGTAACTGCAGGACACAGACATGGAAGCTTACAGGTCTCTCCTACTGTAACGAATGCTGTCTCTCTTGATCACGCCCACCCAGGGTAGCATCCCTGAGTGTCAGTGTGGGATTAGTTCTGGGGACCCCCCACCCTTACACAGACCCAAGCCTGTGTGCATGTAGTATTTGTAACCTACAACACAGTCCCCCCTGTGCTCTCCATTGTCTCTAGGGTCTGAGTAGCATGGTTTACAATGCAAGGCTGGACAAACTTCTGTCCTACTGTAATTTTAGGGAATAATGACCAGAAAAACAGCAGGTGTGTGTTAGTGACAGATATAACTTTTTTCTCAAATATTTTTTATCTCAAGAACAGTGACTCTGTTGATAAGACACAACACTGTGGTAAGGTCACACTGCTTTTGCATGCTCTTATTGCAGCTAGCCCTTTACAGAGCCCCACGTGGGCAGTAAAGTTGGTCCACCTTACGACGGGCAGAACATTGGCAAGAGAAAATTACATACAGTTTTCTATTCATTGTTATGCAGACTTTCTCCAGCAATCTATTTGTTTTTACTGTCGCTAGCTATACAACTGCCTTGTTTAGAGGGTTTTTTTTTTTTTTTGAGGGTTTATACCTCATCTTAAAGATACCCTAAAATCCCACCGGACAGAGAAGCTGTCTTCTATGAATCTTTTGAGTTCCTGATTTAGAACATGTGATGGGCGCCTTATAATTGATGGTTTCTCTAGGGAGATGCTGAAGCTTTTATGAGCACAGGAATGATGTTTTACATCTGTTCTTCTCCCCTGCCAGGAGCGTGCACACAGTAGGTCTTGTCTCAGGGGCAGAACATCGACTCTGGCAATGCAGCCATGCTGGAAGGTGCTGCCACCACAACAGTGCTTTGGACCTAAGCCTGTTGCGAGCACACACACACACAGGCATTTGTTTCCTCTGTTAGCTTTCCCCTCTTTGTCTCCTTTCTGTTTTTTTGGTACGTGACCAGGCTCTGTTCCTCTGTGGGAAGCAGCAGACAGCTTCAGTGGATAGGATGTTATATTCACATGTGGAGCGTAGCCCCAGAGATAACCACATGTACCAGTGATGGGTCAGTGGATTCTGTTACATGCGGGGTTCTCTGATCAAAAGAATTAAGCTTCCTTGATATGTTCAAAAATAGTGCATTTGGGCCAACTCTGGGATGGATGAAGAGATGTTTTTGATATCTGTCTAGGTTGAGAGCTTTGGGTTATTTTTTTTCTCCCTCTGTTTTTTTTTTTTTTTTCTGAAGTTCCAAAATTAGAATACATTTTCTCCTCCATTTGTTTTCTCAAAGGGTCACCCAGAATTTCTGGGCAGTATTTTCTTTCTCCACTAGAGTTAAATTAGGTTGGTGAACTCTTTAAGAAGGGCTTGTTCCTTCCTAGTTCCTTCTTCCTGCCCATTCCTTACCTTCACCTTTACCCAGTGAAGATTCCAAGACACGCTTCTGTTGAAAAGAGGCATTTAAACAGGCAGGCACAGCAGAATTACGGCTTCAGAGCTTGCACTTGGGAGAGACGGGGTATACCTTGCCTAATGGCATAATAATTGACTTTTTTTTTTTTTTTTTTTACCACCCCCCCCATCACTTTAGAAGAATACCTTACCTACTTTAGCAAAAGCCCCGAACGAAACATGACAAACCCGGAAAATGTAGCAGGCGCCTCGCCAGCTCGCCCACCTCACCGTGATATTTTCCCGAGTGATCAGATGGAATATTATTTCTACTGTGTGTTAGCTAAGACCCTCCTGGTCATCACACACTGGTCCTGCTCCCTGCTGGGACCGAGTCACCAGATAAAACTCTCATCTTCCGTATTTAAGACAAAATTTCCGTGCATTTTAAGCACAGATCCTTTGCGTGATACTTTTCACGCTTGTTTTGTTTTCCTCTCGGGTATAAATCTTTATTTGGTACCTTCTCTCTTCTGTGGTGGGATTGGCTTTTTAGGGCAAATGAGAATTTTTGAGAGTAATTAGGCCCCACCCCACCCACCCCCATTTTCCAATCTGGTGGCTTTCACAACTGCCCAGCCTCAATGACAATGATTTTAAAAAAGAATTTTTTTTGGGGGGGGAGGCATCTCACATGTGGCGCTGTGGTCCGCCTTGTCTTAGAGGCACATCAGTTTTGCGCATCAATATTAACAATTCAAACATCCTGAAATGCTAATAGCACTAGTAAGCTTTTAATTCCGCGGAATTTATTGCTCTCTGTATTTCCATGAATTTATAACGCTTTGATTCTTAAGAGCCCCATTTAATCAGTTTTGCCTGGCACCGCACATAATAAACAACTTGCTGGTGAAAAAGTGCCACTTGGGGGAGGCCGCTAACAAGGACGTTAAATGCTTCTGCCACTAGCCGTTCCGACGCCGTATTTCTCATGAGCTGGAATGTACTTTGCCGGCTTCTGAGCGCTGGTGAAACCCAGTGACAACACAGAGCCCAGCCCAGCACCACTCCCAGCTCAGACTTCGCTAGGTGTTTTTTGCAAAAAGCACGGAAGAAATCTATGCTTTTAGCCTTTTCTCCCCCCTTGTTTTTCCTTCTCCTTTAGCTTAATGGCTTCTAATACTTTTTCATTATCTTTACCTTAATCTTTTAGTGTATGATTTATGGACTAGATTGGTGAGTGATATTAGTGGGCAAAAGCAGCCATTAGAGGTTGTTAAGGAACATTTGTTGTTTATTTGGCGGCCTGTCTATAAAAGTACACATGATGGCCCTAATAGCAAAATATCAAATTATCAACTGCTTGAAAGCAGAAAATGTCATTTGTTTCTCAAAACTGCACCAACTTTATATAATTGCCCTTTTAATTATCCCTGGTGGCCCATGAAATTTGCAAAATAGAGCATCAAAGGTTTGATTTACTTACATGTTGCACTTTGGCGGGATTCTTAATGAATATTGTTTAGTTCTAATGCTGGGATGAAATTTGTTTATGGTGAGGAATGCACTGCTGGGAGGGAGGAGGGGTCATAAAACCCCATGCGGGGGGGGGGGGGTTCTGGGGATGAAGCAAAATGGCTATATTCTTAGACCTAACATTTTGAAAATCCTTTTTATGGTGAGATTTTATTACTAATTCCGCTCTAAATGAACAATCGGTAAGTTTCGCCATTCTTTCCACCCCCTGCCTAGTTAAGCGGTCTCGCCATACCTTTCCTGGGCACTGGAGTAGCCATTGGTTTATTTCCCGGCAGTTTCCCATCGGGGTCACCTGTTTCTTCAGAAATGGAGTCTCCAAGCTGACGTTCTGAACTGGGTCTCTAAAAGCTTTAGGGCTGTCTGTGGGAGATGCTTTCTACCTCTGCATACCCATGGGCTGGATTTCGGCTGGGAGTCTCCTAGCATCCCTGGAGCTGAGTATGCAGCACACATTTGAGGTTTCCTGGAATCGTCTCCTGCTGTCTTCCTAGAAGTTTTGTGAGCCCTGTCTATATGTGATGAAGATTTAAAAAAAAAAAAACAAAAAAAAAAAAAACCAGCTCTGAGTCTCCATGAGCCCAGGAGAGGGGGTTCTGGGAGAGGTGGCTGGGGAGTGAGTTTCGAGTTTCCATCCCTCTGTCTATGGTTACTTTCTTAGATTTTTGTCTTTGTCCCTCGGAGGTGAACGATGAGGCTACACCTTGGTTGATGAGAAAGGCAGTGATACAGGCTGGTGATAGCGAGACCCTGGGC
The DNA here is from genome assembly GCF_949786415.1 of Peromyscus eremicus. Taxonomy (NCBI): domain Eukaryota; kingdom Metazoa; phylum Chordata; class Mammalia; order Rodentia; family Cricetidae; genus Peromyscus; species Peromyscus eremicus. The sequence goes on along the minus strand of NC_081418.1, from coordinate 111,131,466 downwards.
TTGATTGCAGGCTGGCTTACCCGGTACAGGAAGCGCAGTGCTTCTTGCTGATAGAAATATTCAATAATCCTGGGGTGGAGGTGGCTGCTGTGGAACATCACTTGTTCAGCACCTCAGGGTTGACAGGACACCAGCGATAACCACCCGTTGGGTGTGGCATGCCTCCTTGCATTTTCCTGGTCCTGTGATGAGAATGTCAGGAGGGATAGAATCAAGGGACTGACATAAGTCCATAAGATTACCTCTCTCATTTCCCCTTTATCTACCTGCCCTGTCACTTGGTTGAAGGGGCAGATGTGACTTGTCTCCACAAATTCCTGTTGGTTGTTGCTTGGAAACTTGTTCTTCTCATTGATGTTATAAAGATTGTTTCCGCTTACCATCTCCACTCGGGTCCTGAGCGCATCGCGCTTGGAGGATTTCTTCGTTATACCCCTGGCCCTTTGTTCCCGCTCCTCTGGGACGGGCAGTCTCCCTTGGGAGCTCTGGAATCACTTTTGTCATGTCTCAGGCACCTTGGAACGCTGGGGCTCAGTCTTTGCCATGTGGCTGCACCTGACATTGATAATTGTTTTCTGCCTCTTCCATCTAACTAAGAACAATTGCAAAGCTGAAATAATTTAAAAATCACTAGCACAGGGACAGGTTTAATGGAACCCTGTCTCCCAGAAGTGGTAATATTTGCCTGGTTCAGCCTCTTTTGTGTTATATGATTTTGCAGAACTCCATCGCTGCTGCTCTTTCCCAGTAGCATTCCCAAATTGTGTCTCTGACTTTTCACTGCAGGACCTAGTCCTTCCTGGTACAGTAGTTCTTTAGCCCTCCACACCAGCAGTGTGCTGCCTGCCTGCCTGCCGCCATCTTCCTTTTCATGGGCACAGTCATAGACAGAGACGTGGTGAAGTGCTCGGAGGCCACTCAGCGGCTTTTTGTCGCCTCTGGTGCTTCAAGAACGCTCAGGCTCTTCAGTTCCTTCTTCTCAGGTTTTTATTTCTTGATTTGTTGGCGATCTCTTCCATCTGAATCCACTATACCTTCCTGTACTATGAAATCCTTTCTTTCTTTTTTCTTTTTTTACATCCACTAACGAAAAGACCATTCAGAAGTCAGACAAACTGGGTTATTTCGAGCCCCTCCAGACTTGGGACACATGAATGTACAATTTAAAAACAAAGCTGATTTATAAAAATTATATCGCTTTCTCTGCATTTAATTGAAGTAGGTTCATGTTTTCATACTCTCCCCTCCCGCAACATACAATGTAGTATGATAACATGATTCACTGTCCTTTTTTGTATGTATATGTATACTGGTACACATGTATGTGTGTGTCTGTCTGGAAGCCATATTGGATGTGGCATGTTGCCAGCCACATTGTTTTTGATGCGGCTTTTGGCACTGACCTAGAACTCACCTTTAGCTAAGCTGGCTTGGCCAAAGTCCCAGAGATCCACCTGCCCCTACCTCCTCAGCCCTGGGCTTTCAAATGCACACCATTAACCCTGCTTTTATGTGGGTGTTCCTGGGCTGAATTTCAGGGCCTATGACAGCAAGCTCTTTCCAGAAGGATCTACCTCCCTAGCCTTACTCACCATTACTGGTGCATTCATAGTTATGAGTCCTAGAAATAGACCTTCAGTTGCAAATTCTGTGATGGAGAATTTAGTTTAACCTTGCCATTGTGTACCTGCAACTGCAGGTAAAATCTGATTCGGAAAGAGTTTTGACAGTCCAAAGTTGTGACATGGTCCCAGAACTCCCATTGTCCTGAGTTACAGGTTAGTGAGTTTCTTACCCACCCCCAAGGCTGCCACATTTCCAGGCATCTTCTGTCATCCTCTCTGTCTCTCTCTCTTCTTTTCTGGCTTACTGATTTGTCTCTGACTCGGACTTCATAGACCCCAACATGTGCCCCTTGTGTGAAACATGAACATACTGGACGTTGGGGCCCAGGACTGAGCACTGCCCTTGAACTCAGTGCCTCAGGTAGCTGCCAATGAAACTGGAGTCTTTTGCTCTCCATGACCTTTTGCACTCTGGGGCTTGCTCTTAACATCTGGGACCTCCTCTGTTTCCTAGGAAACCTGGGAAATGCACTCCTTCCTTTTGATGCCTGAAACGGCATCTTGGTTGTTGCTCCCACACACACTCTCCAGTTCTGATGAGGGCTGTCTTCTGGTGCTTGCCCCCTTGTCCTAAGCTCTCATTCTTCTGGGGTGCTCCAGCTCTGGGGTACCCCAGGCACTGTACATTACATCACATCATTTGCAAGCTCATAGGCTCTTGGTTCTGTAGCTGGCCTGGGAAGCCTGAGCCTGTTCTTGGCCTGCAGTGTCTCATGTTTTCCATTGTGTCTCTCTATGGGTGAGTGAGACGCAATGGGTCCAGCCAGCTAGATGCACGGATAGCTTTGTCTCCTTCCTGACTTCCCTTACAGGATGGTGCTCTCTCTCTCTTTCTCTGGATGCAAGGCCTGGAAGAAGAAGAAGTCAAAGAAGTAGGTTTGTCCTCTCTGGTCATGAATTTGCCTCAGAGTTTATTATGAAGACGTTGAGACTCAGCACTGTTCTGTAGTTTTCTGTTCCGCCTTCTTTGACCTCAGGCGGTCAGAATGATCACTTTGCTCACAGCCTGTGCTCCGGTTCCTGCCTCTGACATCTCATCAGCTCACTTGTGGCAAGGCCTGGCACGGCACTCGGTGTTTGGGAAAACAGGCAGTTGTGCTTTCGTTCAGTGCTGCTGGTAGACCCAAGGGAAGTAGACAGCGAGAAGTTTTTGGGGATTATAGAAAGGGAAGGGAGGATTTGTTTCTTCCTTCTGTTTCCTTCTTCAGTCCCTCTCACATGCCTGGAGCTTCCATTTCTCAGGCCAGAGGTGGGCTTGCTATGAGGCTTAAATGTAAAAGCTTTGGAATGTGTAACAGTGTCATTTAGAACCTAATGAGCTGCACCAGCTATGGTGGCAGGTACCCACATGGAATAGCACCTGGAATAGCACTTGGAGGCCTGAGGTAGGAGGACCTCAAGTTCAAGGCCAACTTGGATGACAGAGACACCCCTAGTCCCCACGGCTCATGCCTGGACCTGATGGCCTGGGTTTGCGTCTGGCTTGGCGCTTTACTAACTCTGTGATGTTGTGCAAGCAGCCTGCCTTGGGACCCTTCTTCCTCATCTGGAAAATAGGGACATCATAGGCATTTAACGAAAGGCTACAGTGGGAATGAAATCCAGCGGTGGATATAAAATCAATAGAACAAGAGCATCGCTCACAGTGAGTACTCAACAAATGGTAGGGTTGTTGTTTTTTTTTTTTTTATAGTCCTTGGAGTCCTGAATAAAATACAGTTATCAATCATACGGTTCTGCAGCTCCCCCTTCCCCACCCCGCACCACAGCGAGATAACTACTGGATCGGCAGCTTGGCGCTTTGAAATCCAGAGCTGATAGCTTTGACAGGAGTGAAGGGGACGTCCCTGTCCCACCAGTACAGTGTGCAGCCGGCAAGCCCAAGCAGGATGAGGGACAGCTGCCAAAGCAATTAGGGATCCGGTCAGATCCCCAGCATGCCCTGTTGTGGAGCTCTTCGGCTTCAGATTTGCACACGTGGCCATCCCTGGCTCTCCAGGCCGAGTGTCAAGCCTCTTCTGGGTCTTGTGTTTCTCATCCTCATTTGACTGAGCTTTGGAATTAGGAATTTTACATTTTTTGGCAGTTTACCATAAATACTTCATTGGCCCTGGGAATTGATGTGTTTTGGGGGGGGGGGGGGGAAACATCATCTTTGCCTAGCTTTTCAGTCCAGGGCAATTCTCCAGATGTTAAGTATCCATGATAAGGTGGTAAGTATTGGGGGCAGGGGTCTGATCTTGTGGTCCCAATGTAAAGTGACTAAGAATTATACTCTCCTTTGCTTATAGATGCACAAACACCTCCCTGTCTAAAACTCTCTAGACTTACAAATTGAAGTCATGTGGAAATGTTGAATTCACCAAACAGGATTCTTCTGGTTACTTAGCTCTCTGATTACTATGGCCAAAATCACTGAGAAGAAAAGCCTATTTGGGCTCATGGTTTTCAAGAATGTGGCTCATACTTGTTTGGGTGCTTGGCCAGAACATCATGGTGGTAGGTGTGCATGGCACAGGAGTTTCCTGACTTCAGAGTGGAAAGGAAGCAGAGTGAGACAGGAAGAGGCTAAGATATTCCTGTAGACCTGTCTTCAGTGACCTGCTTCCTTCAATAAATGTCTAGCTCCTAAAATTTCTAGAACAATCAACATAGCATTGTTTGTTGGGGACTAACCTCCCAGCACATGTGATTTTACAAGGGGTGGAGGGCACTTGATAACTGGACCAGAACAGGTATCTTCCTAGATCCTGGGACTCTGAGTATCATCAGCCACTATTATGTGATAGATTGGCAGTGGCCCTGTGTGGAGAATCTATCTGCACCCAGGAATAGCTTCTGTATGATGAAGTTGGGCAGCAGGAGAGGCTGTATGTGTGGGCACAGGTAAGCATCACATTTTCAGAGACGATTTCTCACACTCGTCCAGTCTGGATTAGGTCCCTGGTTGTGTGTTTGGATAGCAGCATGCACTTTTCTCTACTGCTTGCCGCCATGACTGATTATTTCTGAAGCATCTCTGTTTTTGTGTGACTGTCCACAGAGTTTGTAAGTTCCTCAAAGGCCTGGTTCTGTATCCATTCCTGAATGTCCTGTCACACATCCCAGGGTGTCTGGACATGCAGGATTTGATATTAATATTGACTAACACTGACTGGGAAGAAGAACCAAGCATTTTTATTCTTTTGTTCAGTTCCTTGTGGGTTTTCAGTTGTGTGTGTTCTCTGTGCACATGCGCATGGCTGCATGTGCTTGTGGAGGCCAGAGGGTAACCTTCAGTATCACTAGGTGCCACCCACCTTGTTTTTTGAGATGAGTCCATCTCTCATTGATCTAAGGTTCTCTGATTAGGTCAAGTGGCTGTTCAGTGAGCCCCAAGGATCTGCCTGTCTGTGCCTCCCAAGTGCTGGGATTACAAGTGTGTATCACTATACTTGACTGTTTTATAGGAGTTCTGAGCATCCAGCTCAGGTCCTCATAATTGGAAGGGCAGCCATATAGCAACTGAACTGTCCCCTTAGCCCCTTTGTTCTTAGCTTATAGGACACTTTCCAGGGAGGACTGTGTTGCAGTTAGGATGGAATTTGTCCTCATTGATCAAAAACTGACTATAGTGATTTAATCCAGGGAATGGAAACTTTTGTTTTATTGTGGGCAGGGCAGTAAAAAGAGACCAACAGTGACTATTTCAGGCATCATGGGCTGAATATAGTCCCTGTCTCAGTTCCCCAGCTGTGCTTTGGGGGCATACAAACAACCACAGACATTTCTGGTAACAGAAATAGCATGGCTGTGTTTTGATGCAAGTAAGTCTTGAAAATGGGCTCTAGGTTTGGCTTCTGGTATTCTGTCTTCTATAGCTTTAACCATGTGGAAGAGGGGTGTTCTGGAATACTGTCCTCTAGGCCAGCATGGCCAGTGGGCTCTCCTAAACTGTCTAAACTGTCAATTTCTGTCATTACCCACAGGAGACTTGCACAAGATTGGGCTCATTAATTTTCTGTTCTGGAGATGGGAGGGGCTCATGGAGCCTTGCCTCTCCCTGAGGTTTTATAGACAGTTAATGGTTGCTTGGGGGTGGGGCTCTTAAGGCCCCTCCTCTCCCCGAGGTTTTATGGACAGTTAATGGTTGCTGTGGGGAAGGGCTCATGAGATATCTCCCCCCACCTCCATGCATCCCTCTCTGGGGATTTATAGACAGTTAACAGCTGCAGGAAAGGACAAAGATGTTTTCCTCCAATGTCTAGCCACCTCTCAGTTGCCACACTGCTTCTGTAAAGATAAACTCGCTCATCATGGAGCTGCTTGAGGTGGAATCGTACCTTCGTTTCTGCTGTCAGTGGCTGGCATTTTTGTCCTCTTCAGATCCTGAGCCTTATCTTGGATGTTGTTCATATACCACCTTTAGTTTGTGACTTTTGTTCTCATCATCTCAAAGGGACCCTTGTCTGTCAAGATATCACAAGTGTGTCTTCCATTTGGGTGAACAGAGGACAAAGGGCCTTCTCTCCAGATTTTGCTCCATCCTTTAAACAAAATGGACTTCTCTAGATCTGTCTTCAAAATTAGTCAAGTGTTCCTTAGCCAAGGATGTGTAGCAGGGTTGCTTCTGGTGACCAAGCCTGGGATTGCCAATGTTTTGGTGGCGCTCACTGAGGTGAGTGGGAATTTGGTCAGGAACAACCCACTCAGCTCAGTGGTCTTTCGTCAACAAAGGCTTGTTGATTATGTATCCATCAAGAGTGTCACTGTGTAGGTGACTTTTGTATATTTGCTTTCATTTGTGGGCACTGTTCCCATGACCTTGGCTTCCCATGTCTCACCTTTAAAATGGAAATAAGTTGCTTTTACTTTGTGAAGCTGAGAGAGGAGAGGAAAGCAGGCCTTAGGAAAGTGCATGCAGCCTTGGCCTCTGCCAGCATCCAGCAAGTGATAAATACCTATCCAGTGGTACATGTCTTGTTCTCCTCCAGCCTAGCAATGTTCCAATAATGGTTTCATCTCCATTTGATCTTTCTAATAGATATGTGTTTATTCAAAGTCGAGGAAGGGGGAGGCATATGGATAGAAGCTCTGGGTCTAATCCAAGCTGTGAGGGAAGACTGGAAGCATTTTCTTTGTAGACATGGGCACTCTATAAGATTTTGAGCATTTACAGATGGACCCCAGCCCAAAGTTTGAGGTACCCAACAATAGAATATTGGGAACCAATCTCACAAATGCTATGCTGGATCCTCCTAGCAGCTGTTGAAACTGCCAGCCATCCAGTTTTGCCCACTGTTTTATTATTCTGTTTTCATTTTTAAGCACGTGTAAATCTCTGGGTTGATATTATTCTGGACAGGGATGCTGGCTGGCAAAGGTTGTGCCATGTCTCTGTAGAGACTGTGGCATCAAACACTGTGTTTCTCAACTTACAGTGGTCTGCAGAGGGGAGTGATCTGGAGAGCAGGTAATGGAAAATACTGGTTGAGATACTCTTGACTGAGACACTACCTGTGTATTGGAGGGGTGTGTGTGTACAGATTAGTGTGTGTGGGGGGGTATTGTGTTATATGTGTGTATATATGTGGGTGTGTATATGTGCATATTAATGATGGTGTGGGTATGTGTGTGCATGTTTGTGTTGGTAGTGTGTGCACGTGTGTGTGTGTGTGTGTGTGTGTGTGTGTGTGGTGTGTGTGTGGTGGTGTATGTGAGTATGTGCATGTTAATGTGGATGTGGGTGTGTGGGATGAATGGAGGTGCGTATATGTGCATATTAGTGTGGTTCTGGGCATGTGTGTGCATGTGTATGTGTGAGCCAGAAGATGATGCTGTGTACCTTTCCCAATCAGCACCTGTTTTTTGAACCAGGGTCTAACGGAGCTCACTGATTGGTTAGACTGGGTGGCCAGTATGCTTTAGGGACCCTCTTGACTCCAGTCCCCAGCACTGAGATTATAGGTGTACACCATCAAACCCCCCTTTCCACGTGGGCTCTGGCGACCCGAGCTCATGCCTTCACGTGTGCATTCAACATCTTACAGCAGCCTGAAGTGCTCCTGATTTTAAGTGAGTCCCCGTTGGGGTCCCCAGATCTCCTCTAGCCCCTGGAGGAGAAGTCCTTTCTCCAGTTCATCGTACATCTTCTGCAACTGTTTGCCAAGGCTTGTCATTTGGCAAATGGTGTCTTTCAGCCACCCCAAGAAGCAGGCTCGGGATCTGCTGGGTTAGGTCAGGAAAGAAGCACGCTACCGAGAAAACGTGCTGGAGGTTTATTTCTATGGCCCACTAGCTGAGTAGCCTTCGATGTGTCATTTTCAAAAAGCAAAAGGCAAGCCTCAAATTAGCAGAGAGCCCCAGCGGAAATCTCTTCTCCAAATCCATTACGCAGGAGATGAGCTGGGTAAACACAGAGACTCTCCCATTTAGACTCTGACCCTCACTCAGCAAGGGGAGTGATTTGTTTCCCACGTTGGTTCCGTGCCCACCTTTTTGCGAACCTTTTAATTTAGAAGAGACATTGATTAATGACGCTTTTGATCCGCTGAATTTTTTTTTCTTTTAAAGGGCAGCCTCATTCTTTTCTACATAAATTTCATGTTGAAGATAAACCATGAGTAGAAAAATGATATTGCTTATTTATTTCCAGGGGTGTTAGGCATTGACTCACTCCCTCTCCCTGTCCCTAAGGAGTGGGTGCCCTGGCCTTGATGATCAAGGAGCCACTGGGATCCTGTCATTTTATATTTTGAGGCTTTCATGTCATGTCTGGTGTGTAGGAGGGACATGCCAAATATTTGTTGAGCGAGCAAACGGGTGAATGAACTGGTAAATACTTAATAATGACCTTGTGTGGAGAGCATACCTCAGAAGGGTATTTCTGATTTCCCTCGTATGTCATCTTATTGTCAGTAGAATGCGAGTCTATGTATGGGCTACAATAGGCCTTCTCTTGATCTTGAGGTGATACAAATGAGGCCACCCATAGTAAGAAACCTGTTTGCTCAGACCCCTGATAGTAACCACAGAGTGTTGTCAGGGGACAAGGAGATGAGACCATCAAAGACCAGCAGTCATGTTGTAGTCTGTGAAGGTTTCCACAGTTGCCATCACTGGGGAGGTGGAGACAGGTGGAACCCCACAGTTGACTTTCCAGTCATCTTAGTCTTCTTAGTGAGCCCCAGGTCCTAGTGAAAGACCTTGTCTCAGAAAACATAGCGGACAGCTCCTGAGGAACAACACCCAAGGTTGACCCCCACAGCCGTGTGCCTGCATACACATGAACATATACACCCACTGTATTCATACATACAGAAGTAATGCATTTTATATCATATTGAAAAGAAGGGACAATTGACCAAGAGTGACATTACTTACACATGCTCCTTTGAAAACAGAACAGAAGCAAAAGCTTACTATGCTTTATGATCATTAGTTTTAGTGTCAGCAGCTTGGCAGGGGGCATCTAAATGCAAGAGGCATGAATGTGAGGCCGGGTCGTATTATCCTATCCCTGGAACTCTATGACTTCATCTTCTTGTGTTACCTTGAGGTGCTCTAGGAGTCCTGCTCAGCTCACAAATCCAAAGGACTTTCCCCAGGAGGAGACTGCACTAACAGCTCAGCAGATCCCACACGTGATTAGCAGCTTATACTCAGGAGCAGGCTATTTGATGCGGAAATCTGGAGGAGGGGACACTTTGTATTTAATAGAGTCGATCTCCTGCATTCTTTAATAACTGGAGAGGGGGCAGCTGGTCATGCGGGTCCTCTTGAAGGTCCAGTCTCTCCTCTCCTGACCACCCATCCACCTTTGATCCATTTGGGCAGCTGCCACCACAGCCATTCTCCAGGATGCATTTCTGTGAATTCATATGACCTGGAAAGGCACTCAGTGTGGCTCCGTAGATCGTGGTGGCTTCTTCCTTATGGTTCAGTGTGAAAAGAAGTAAAAGAAGGTGATGGAGTTAATATGTTGGGTCTGGACACTTTAGCTCATCCTTTATAACCAGCCCAAAGCCCTCCCGTTGTCTCTCATACCGTCCTGTGATTTGCTCTTGCCGTGAATGACCCTTTGAGATTCAGTCTTTGGTTCACCCAAATTACAAGTTACTGAAATTGGTTCAAATATGATACAGAGACAATTTAATCATTAGCATCATGCAGGAAATTCGGGAAACATGAAGCTAAACCGATTTCATCCTGAAGTAGAAAATGCTACCATGTCTACGAATTGACAAAAAGTCAGCCATCTTGTAAATTCCTTAACAAAACACGGTTGAGAGGGCCCTCTGCTTAAAATGGAGCAAACATGGGTGTGATAGAAGGCTCAGCAGTGAGGAGCGCTTGCTGCTCTCACAGAAGACCCTGGTTTGGTTCCCAGCACGCACATCAGGCAGCCCACAGCCTCCTGTAACTTCAGTCTCGGGGGAGCTGAGGCCCTCTTCTGGTCTCTGTGGGTACCTGCACCTGTGCGACTCATACATACACTCGGCTCCATACAGATAAAGTAAACACGTTTTTAAAGCCGAGCAAATGTAAGTGTTCCCCTTGGCAGCCTTTGTCTGTCCCTACTCTCCTCCCTGACTCGGTAGGAATGCCACTGCTTAGCTTTGCACTGTGCCTTCCCACTTTGTCCTTCGCCTTCTTCCCCTGTTGTGACACCCTGAGCCACCCTATGCAGCACAGCTCTTGGCGTTGTGGCTCTAAGGGACAGAGGTCTCCTCCTGGGTGGACAGTGTTACCAGGTGTAGGTGTTTCATCTTGAGCCTCCCCTGGTTACCACTCCCTTGTCTATCCTCTTACATCTTACCATTGTCCGTCCACAGACCTATAGTCTGCGCATAACCAGCTGCCTTGAGGACTAGGTCCCTTCAGTAGCTGCCACGGTATTCAGGCTCCCGGCAGCATCAGAATCTGAGAATCGGGAACGTGACCATTTGGGACGTTTCTGAGAACTTGGTGCTGATGTAGCAAGCCGTTCTGAGTCCTGTCTGTATGTCTTCTCCTGCAGTCCTCGTGTTAGCCTCATGAAGACATGCCACCACTGACTCCATTTCACACACAATAAAATTGAGACACAGAGGTTCAGCACTCACGGCGAGGGCACACACACAGGTCTGCATGTTGAGCCCGGCCTCTCCTGGTTTCTATTAGAAGGCTGTGAGTGTGGTGCACGCTCCTTCTGAGCAGTTCTTACATCCCAGTCTTAGCACTCTTGCAGGGAAGATTTCTCTGTGCTCCAGATTCTCTTTGTAACTATTATTAGCAGTGACTCTGGTCTTGGGCTTCTTTCAGTTAGAAGAGCTCTCTGAGGTTGCGATCACAGCTCCTTTCCCACCCCTCCCATAGCCTGAGAAGTAGCTGGGCACTGTTTGTTTAACCCCAAGCTTCTTCCTACTTTCTAGTCTTCCTAAAAATAATTGATTATTTGCATTGGTGTTTTGCCTGCGTGTATGTCTGTGCAAGGGTATCGGGTCCGCTAGAACTGAAGTTACAGACAGTTGTAGTGCCATGTGGGTGCTGGGAATTGAACCCAGGTCCTCTAGAAGAGCAGTCAGTGCTCTTAACCACTGAGCCATCTCTCTAGCCCCTAGCTACTTTCTATTCTTATCATTGCTTCCTGCTGGAAGAACCAACCCTTGGCCCCTTGGCATGACCTTCAAGGCCCTTCATTCCCATGTCCCAGCCTCTCTCTCTCTCTTACCTCCCCCTTCTCTTCTCCCAGGCTTATCATAAAACATATGGGGGTCGTACATGAGACTGGCCCTCATTCATGAGCTGAGGGGGGGACCCAGGCATTCTTGGAGAGCTAACCCCAGACCTCTGCCCTGCCCTGCCCCTGAACCTTTACAGCTCATGGTACTGCTTCCTTCAGATTTGAATTCCACTCCTCTCCTTCTCTGATTCCCTATTAAAGTCCTACTCATCCTGCCAGGCTTTAACCTCCAGGAGGCCTTTTCGTTTGAACCCAGCCTGTGTGACTCAGTCCTTTGTCTGGGCTCCCACAGTGTGTGTTTGTACTTCATTATAACCTTTGTTCAAGTCTGCTCTGTGTTTTAGTGCGTTCTTTTCAGATCTGAAAGCCACAAATTCTTGCCTGAAGGTAACAATCCATTTCATTAAGTTTTACGTGCCCCAGAGCACCCTGCATGGTTCTCGGGTTCTCCACGGATGTTCTTCAGGACACGGTTTCCAGTTTGTTGAGGGCCCACTGTGTGTCGAGCTGCTAAGGGAAGCTAGGCCTGGTGGCCTCTGTGATCCCAGTTACTTGGGAAGCTGAGGGAGGAGGATCTCAAGTTCAAGGCCAGCCTGTACAACATGGTGAGACACTATCTCAATATAAAGGGTGAAAAGAGGATTGGAGATTCATACAGCATAGTGATAGAGCATCATCTGAGCATGTGCAAGGCCCTGAGTTTGAGCCTCATTACTTCAAAAAGGAAAAAAAGAGCGTACGAAGTGTTTTGTTTGAAGAAGTAGTTTATAAGTGTAGATGTTCTTCCCACTCTACAGATGGGAAAACTGAGGTTCAGAAAGGTTCTGCTTGGTCACTGAGTTGATAAGTTGAAGAGCAGCCATTTGTGCACAGCATGTGATAGTCTTGAGATCATGGTATCTGAGCAGTACACAGTAGTGACTTACCAAGATTACAGATCCATAGTCCTTCTGTAAGTGTCCTTATTGCTGAGTTCATCTGTATTTGTTCTGGAAACCTCCCCCTTTACTTCCCTCCCTCTTCTGCATGTCCTCTGTGTGTTTTGTTTTGCTTTGCTTTCTTTTACTGTCTGCACTGTCCAGAGTTGGAAGGCAGGGTCCCGCCTGTGGATCTGTAGCTCCTGTTTCTTGAACGACTGTCCTCCCATCGTCCTGTTGAGTTCAGAGCAGCAGGGGTGATGCAGAAAGCACAGTGCCCCGTTCTCTGAGGCTAGCTCAGCACAGGTTTAGTTATTTCAGCCTCCTCCCTTCCCATGACCTACGATCCAGCCGGGGTCTCCCTTGCTTGGGCCATGAGTAGCAGAGACTGGTGTGGCCAGCTAAAAGGATGTGTTAGCTCACCAGCCAGTAGTTTGAAAGGGCCAGAACATCAGGAAAGGCCAGGCAGTGTTAAAGTTCCAGGCCTACTGGTCTCTGTGACAGGGTGACAGGTGTGTTTTGGTGCTCCCGAAATCCTCCTGCCCCTGTTTTCTCTGTCTCATCCGTCTTCTTGGCAGACTCAGGCTGGTCATACTACACATCTGCCCTGGGACAAAGAGATAGTAGGGGACTCCAGGGTGAGTCCACCCATCCCCTGCTGCAGCACTAGTGGGGTGCAACTCATTGAAACATCTGCCCTGGGACAGAGAGATAGTAGGGGCTCTCAGGTGAGTCCACCCATCCCCTGCTGCAGCACTACTGGAGTGCAACTCATTGAAAGAAACTTGAACAAGAGGAGATTCTGGATGTCCCAACATTCAGTAGGCCGTGTTGCTTTAGCTCACTGTGAACAGTGAAGCTGGCTGGAGAGAGGAGTAGTTTTGCTGAGTCCCATGCTGCAGAGCTTGACATCAAAATCTTGACTCTGCTGGTGACCTCAGGGAACTTTCCATCTCTACATCACAGCCTGCCTGTACTTCTGAACCTGGTGAGTATTCAAGTTGATCAGGACTGTGCACTGATTAGGTATCGCTAACCAAGAAACCTCAAAAGTTTTTGCTCACCAACATCATGCCACAAATGGGAAATGCCATGCCATGCCTCATGTGGTGGCATGAACGCACTGACTATACAAATTCCCTCCAATCTGTGTGTATATATGGTATGGGTGCAAAATGGATTTTGGTTTGGATGTGGACTTTACTCTCAGGGTATTTCAGTTTGGAGATGCAGACATTCCAAAAGCCAAAAGACTTTGAAATGTAAAACATTTCTGGTTCCTGAAGAGATCTTGTGTGGTAATACACCAAGACCCTGTAGCTCAGCTCAAGGCTGAAGACTTCCCTCCAAAGTCCTAATAAAACCCAGCCTCTGAAACCCCATCATCAAATAATAAAAGAGCAGTAGAGTAAATGTACAATTCATGAGATTAATATAGAGCAGGAAGACAATCTTTTTTTCCTAATAATCTTTACTTTTATATCCTCATTTATGGGGGTGCTGTTTAATTTCATGTTCATTTACTTTAATTACTTCTTGCATGTAGTTTTCAGGGAAGTTTGCCATTTTCCAACATCTAAAAGATGGCTTAACTTGAGTTTCACTTCAGATACTGTTAGAATTAATATATAATAAAACCCAATATGTATATTTCTCATTTTTCACCTCAAAGGATTATTCATCATAATAGAATCAGCGTTTTTTTCCCAGGGAGATTTTTTATCAGACTTACAAGTCAAATTAGTTGAATGCATTTCTTCTGTTAATAAACACAGGAATGTACTCTAGAAACATCTTCTCACCAAATTGCAGTCATAACAGCATTTCTTTGCCTTAAGATCTCAACCAGCAGATGACCAGGGTGTTGTGGGGGAGGGGAGAGGCACTATAAATTTATTAGTCTAAAAGTAGATTGCTAAGAAGGGAGAATTTGGGGGCTGAGGGAAAGAAAGGAAAGATAGAAAAAAATGTAAATCATGAGCGAGTGTATGTTAAATATTCTTGTAGCATGAATCTTAAAAGGTCTTATTAATAAAAACAGACCTGGAGCCAGGTATTGGGGTGAATGCTGGAAGATCAGAGAAGCAGAACAAGCCACAGCTTCCTCACTTTACCAATTCCTCAGCTGATCCTGTTTCCTCAAACTGGAAGCCTCTGAGTCCTCATTCAGAATGAATCTCAGCTGAACTGCTGCTCAAAAGCCTAAAAGCTTAACCAAGCCAAAAGCTTCTAGTTTCTGGTCCTCATGCCTTATATACCTTTCTGCTTTCTGCCATCACTTCCTGGGATTAAAGGCATGCGTCACCATGCCTGGCTGTTTCCAGTGTGGCTTTGAACTCACAGAGATCCAGATGGATCTCTGCCTCTGGAATGCTAGGATTAAAGGTGTGTGTGCCACCATTTCCAGGCCTCTATATCTAGTGGCTGTTCTGTTTTCTGACCCCAGATAAGTTTATTAGGGTGCACAATATTTTGGGGAACACAATATCACCACACATTCTTCTTAAAACTAGAGTGATTTCTCCCTGACTCTAAACAAGAGCATTTTAGTGGGGACAGGCTTTGGGGCATTTGTAGTGGCATTTATTTCCATGTGACCTGTGAGGATGGTGCAAGACTTCGAAGGTGCTGTGTTATCTATGACTTGAAATGTCCTGGGGTTCCAGTTTAGAAGCTATTTACATTAGAGGGAGGGCATAGTCCTGTCAGATGGTGGTGGGTGTGACTGCTGTGACAGGTTTGGTTAGCTGCGTGCTTTGTAGGTTCCAGGTTAATTGTGGGAAGATCTTGGCTATGAAACCATGGCAAGCCCTTACAGGAATTGGGGGGGGGGGGTTGTTCTTTCAAGTGATTTTATTAAGGGAAGTTGTGATTACTGACTCACAATGTGGTAATGTGGGCCACTGGTACTGTCTCTCTCTCTCTCTCTCTCTCTCTCTCTCTCTCTCTCTCTCTCTCTCTCTCTCTCTGTGTGTGTGCTTTTACATGTGCATGCATGTGCCTATGTGTTTGTATATGCATATGCCTGGAAGCTGGAGAACAACTTTGGGTGTATTTCCTCAGATTCCATCTGCTTTTTATTTTGTATTTTTTAGATGAGGTCTCTTACTGGTCTGGAATTCACCTAATGGGCTAGGCTGGGGACCAGTGAGCCCCTTGAGCTGACAGTTTCTGCCTACTCGGCACTGGAGTTACAAAAGTGTGCCACCACGCCCAAGTTTATTGCTTTCTCTTTGGATTCCTGGGGTCACACTCGGGCCTTCATGTGTGTGAGCCAGGCACTTCACTGATCCATCCATCATGCCCAGCCCAGCCACTGGTTCTCAGCATGAGACAGTCAGGTGCTCCATCACATTGTTGTCCCTGTGAAGATCCTGGGCATTCTCTAGCATTCACAACCCAGAAGAGCTTCCTTCATTCTGTAACATGGGGTCAGTTGGATGATAGGTAGGAGACAGGATGTAGACTTCCTTCTCCCCACAGTGAGGCCCAACTGTAGTGAACGATGCCAAGGAATGGAGGGCTTCTGCAGAAGCTGCTGGGATCCAGTGTATGAAGGAGATGGGAGAAACATTTTTTAGGGCTGTAATGAAGCTCTCTTCAGTATGGAGCTGAAATTCACCTCCTCTAGTATTTTTGAGCAAGATTGAGAATAAAAGTGGTTATGATTGATGAAGCACCCAGTATATATCTAACTATAAGTTGGACTAGAGGGACTTTTAAATCACCCAAATGAAAGATTGCATTATCATGAGCATTAATATGTAACAGTTAAGTGTGTCATTGCTGATCCTGAGTCCTGGCATTCACGGGGCTTGGGGAGGCCAGCCAACCAAAAAGGAGACAGTTTCCGGCAAACGCCAGTCCTGGCTGAGATCTGACCAGTAAATATGACACACTCTCTCTGTCTCTCTTTGTGTCTATCTCTGTCTCTTTCTTTCGTTCTGTTTGTGTGTGTGTGCATCCACATGTATGCATGCATATACACACAGGTGCCTGTGCACATATGTCTAAGCATGTGAGTAAAGGACAGAGGACAACCTTAGGTACTGTCTCTGAGAAACTGTCCACCTTCTTTTCTTGAGAGATCTCTCACTGGCCTGGAGCTCACCAGGTAGGCTAGATTAGCTGGCTAGGGAGTCCCAGGCATTCCCCTGTCTCCACTTTTCCAGTGCTGGGACGGTAGGTGTGCAGCCCCATGCCCGGCTTTCTTACATGGGTTCCAGGGATTAGATTCTGATCCTCACTCTTGCAAGACAAGGGCTTAGCTGACCGAGCTAGCTCCCCAGTCCAAGTGATTATGACTCTACACAAGTTCAACTTTATTTTTCAAGATGGGGTTTCTCTGTGTGGCCCTGCCTGTCCTGGAATTCGCTCTGTGACCAGGCTGGCCTAGAATTCAGAGATCTACCTGCCTCTGCCTCCTGAGTACTAGGATTAAAGATGTGCACCACCACTGCCTGGCTACAGAAGTTAATTTTTAAAACTATTGCTTTTGTTTCATGTGTATGAATATTTTACCTGAATGTATGTATGGGTGCCATATTTATGCCTGGTACTTGTGGGGATCTGAAGAGAATTTCACATCCCCTGGAACGGGGTACAGATGGTCATTAGCCACCATGTATGTACTGGGAACTGAACCCAGGTTGTCTCCAGGAAAAGCTACTGCACTTAACTACTGAGCCATCTCTCCAGACCCTTCATAGATGATTTCATTTCGCAGGCCTAACCCATTTTCTTTGTCACATGGTGAGGGGCTCAAAGGGGATCCCTGATGTCCTCATTGTGAAGGCACAATTAAGATCAAACAGAAGAGAGAAATTATTTCTAATGAGACGTAGGAAGGGCGTGAGGAACTGCAAACTCTGATTAAGGGCGTGGAATGCAGTTGCTCGGTGTTCGTTTTTTTTTTAAACATTCTTGTTTCCACTAACATGATGGAGAAATCGTGTTACTTTGACCCATAGAAAGACAACTGAAAATGAGAGAAATTGAGCCATTCTTAACCTTTTAAAAATATTTATTTTGATTTTTGTGTATGAATGTTTTTACATGCATGCCTGTTTGTGCACCAGTGTGTGTAGTACCACAGCGACCAGAAGAGGGCGTCAGATCCTTCGGAACTGGATTTGCTGACAGTGGTGAGCTGCTGTGTTGGTGCCAGGAACTTATCCCAGGTCCTGTGTAAGAGCAGGGAGCGTGCTCACTTGCTGAGCCATCTCTCCAGCCTCATCTTTAATATATATATTATAATATATATATATAAAATTGCTTTTTATTATAGATTTTTTTATTTGTATGTGTGTTATCTCTGAGTGTCCCTTGTGTGTGTGGAAGCTGAAAGCTACTGTCAGATCCCCTGGCCCTGGAGTTACAGGTGCTGGGAACCCAGCTCCAGTCCTCTGTAAGAGCAACAAATGATCTTTACCACTGAACTATCTGTCCAGCCCCCGTTCTTTTCTATCTATTGCAGACTAAAGTGTTTTCCTTCAAATAATATAGAGTATGTGTCAATAGGAAAAAAATGTGTCCTATATGCAAAAATATTTTCAAAGTCATAATTTACCTCTTGTCAAAACTCAGGAGAAATTCAGCAATTGGAAGCAATATCCTTGCATGTCTACTGTTTAAAATGTGCATGCTACTTTTGTGTCTAATTATGTAATTGCATAGTTATTTGTTTTTCAAGGAATTTCTAAATTTATTTAATTTTCTTTTATGTGTATTGGTGTTACGCCTCTGTGGGTGTTGGATCCCCTGGAACTGGAGTTACAAACAGTTGTGAGCTGCCCTGTGGATGTGGGGTGTTGTTCTTCTCCAAAGGGTGCTCTTAACCTCTGAGCCATCTCTCCAGCCTTTATTTGCATATTTAAATGAGTAAATACTTTCTACATAGCTTTTTGTAGCTGTTGTGTTTATTTACTTAATTGCCTTCTTGTTTTGTTTTGTTTTGTTGTTGTTGTTTTTTCAAGACAGGGTCTCGCTATGTAGCCTTGGCTATCCTGAAACTCACTGTGTAGACCAGGCTGCACTAGAACTCACAGAGACCCACCTACCTTTGCCTCCTGAGTGCCGGGATTAAAGGCCTGTGCTTCTATTCCCGGCTTTCATAGACTTTTTATAACATAGATGGACCCACTTACTGTAGGCTGGGGATGTCTAGATGGCCTTTCATTTCCTTCATCGGCTGGTGGCGGTCTTGACTGACAGCAGAGGCAGCGCTGAGGGTTCTGCCAGTCACCATTTCCATGCAGGGACCACGGGGCCAGATGCCAAAGGCCCATCTCTTCACCTTGGTCTTGCCACAGAAGGAGCAAATATACTTGGTGTGCTGACTGATTTCAGTTCTTCACCACTTCCCAGAGGAGGGCCCCATGGCAGGCCTGGAATTTCCTAAGGATGCTGATCTTGCTGCATTTAGCCTTGTAACTATGACCTAGTCTTGAGCCTGCAAGTTATTTGGAGTTTAGGAGGTAGGGTGTCACACTGTATTCCAGGCTGGCCTCAAACTAATTATGCAACCCAAGATGGCCTTGAACTCGGGGCAGTCCTGCTTTGGCCTGAGAGTATTGATTTGGCTTAGTTTGTTACTGCTTTCTGTGTCCTTATTATGACCAAGCACAGTGTGTCGCTATAGTACATGAGCTAATTAATGCTTTGAAGGGGGTGAGGTGTAGAACAGTAGCTGAGTGGATAAGTATACTGGCTGCCCAAGCATGAGAAACCGAGTTTGGATCCCAGACTTGGCTGTGCGTGGGCCTGTTACTCCAACTCTGTGGGGAGTTTTGGAGGGAGCCAGGACAGGAGGATCACTGAGGTGTACTGGCAGTTCCAGATACAGTCAGAAGACTTCATTCTCAAAAGAGTAAGGCAGAGAATGCTAGAGGCAGGGCACCTGACACACTTCTCTGGACCAAGCATGCTACAGGTATGCACACCTGCACATATATGCATGTATACCACACACACATACATAAAACATACAGACACATAAATCATAAATTTTTCAAAGTGGATCACAACTGAATTAAATGCTTGAGGATTTTGTCAAGAGGAGAGAGAGGCGAAAACTAAGAAAGAACATTTTGTGAGTCCTTTTGCAAGCAAGCTGCTCTCTAAGGGATTTGACAGCACTTTGTAGTTCATTGACACTGAATATTGCTGCTGCTGCTGCTGCTGCTGCTAACAGCAGCCAACAATTACTGAGCCCTTACTATGTACCTGGTAAGGAGTTAGACATGTATTGTGTCTTTTAATTCTTGATATAACCTAGTGAGGTTATGGCTACTTCTGTTACTTAAATATTCTAGATGGAAAATCTGAGATTCAGAGAGGTCATGCTAGTTCCTCAGGGCCACACAGCTTGGACTCAGAAAGCTGGGCCAGTTGATGGTTAAGTAATGACCCTGGAGGTCCCTGAACTCCTTATAGCTTGCTAGCTGCATCATGTGTAGCCCTGCACCAGCTCACTTTGCAAACAACTGTAAGGTGGTTCTTGTTTGGTTGACCTATACCTTCTCACTGGCACCCGTGATGCTTGTTTTGACCAAGCTCCTCTTCCTGTTGTGGTACAACCTGGGGAAGTTGCACACGTTGAATGCTGCAGCCACAGCCACTTCACTTGGGCCTGGAGACAGACAGACCACACTGAAGAGAGACCTTGCACACGCCTGATGTTGCTGCCAGCTGGCTGCTTTCCTGTGTGTGCACTGGGGGCATCCACAGCCATGGCAGGCTGAGCCAAAGACTCCTCTGTTCTGTTCCCACTAAATAATCCTGTTATGTGGACTTTGCCTTGGGAGACACAGGCCAAGGTCTACTCTACCCAGATAGGGCACCAGCAGCAGAATAAGGAACAGTCCCACTATGTGCAGCTTGGGAGAACCAATGAGGTCATGGGGACTCACGGAGCCTGGGTGACCCCAGGGCATGCAACACTGAAGAACCTCATCCCAGCACCCAGGAGGACTTTCCCTATACAGCTGGAGCCAGATTACATTCAGCTGGCAGGGAGCTCCAGGAAGGGGCGTCTGAGATCTCAGCATCTCATGACCCTCCTGCCACCTCCTTGTATGAGGAAACATCAGCCAGGACTTTGGAGTCTCTTAAGGGTGGTCCTCACTTCTCTGATAAAGGTAGTAATGACTGCTGTGATCAGAGGACAGCATTCCACAACAGGCCCTAGCATGGTCCAAGTGTCTGCTCTTAAGTGCTAGAACAGGAAATCTGGATCACTCAGTCGGAGCTGACTGTCACCATTGCTGGGACATGTGTGTACCACTATCCCTACTGTGTGTCAGGTTCGGTGCGGCAGCTGTGGCCCCGGGGTGTTTTGTGCCATTTCACTCTGCTTTGGTTCGTTTGTATCAAACATTGAGGTAATCGTGGTACCTTCAGAGGATGGTCTGCAGGCCCTGTCTTAGAAGGCCTTGAATGGAGCTGGCCTGTGGCAGGGAGGGGGGCTGCCCATCTGCATTTGAGATGCGCTAAAGACCAAGACCATTTTTTACAGAACCTGCTGAGATGCTGAGAGAAATGGTTAATTACACTTTATTACCATGGTTTCCTCCAGGAGGTGGTTTTTCTCTCATCATTCTTGGGTTCTAGGACACATCAATTATTGTGTGTCCACAGAACTCTTTCTTAATAGAAAACTTCATCAGCAGTAACCCTACCTATAAGGATATTTATCATTTACTTACAAAAAAGTCTGAAGAAAGGCAGCCCCAAGACTGATCTGGTGCCTCAATATGTCTGATTGTTAGGCTCATGGCCACAAGATGGCTGCACAGACACCAGGCATCGGCTTCCTTCCTTGTGACATTTAAAGGCTCAGAGTGAGTGGGGAGACAGCAGTCAGTGAGGCAGAGGATTTCGTCATGTGCCCTTTCCTTTATCAAAGGAGAAAACCTTCCCAGGCATTGTTCCATGTCTCTGGTCAGGACTAAGTTAGATAGCATTATGGTTTGAATGAGGAATCCCCCTCCCCACCCAGAGGTCATGTGTTTGAATACTTGGTACCCAGCTGGCAGAACTGTTTGAGAAGGTGGAGACTTGGTGGAGGAAGTACGTCATTGGGGGCAGTCCTTGACCTTTCATAGCATCACCCCTCTTTCTCTTCTCTATATGGTTCAGGGCTGCCAGGGTCACATGACCAGCTTGGATCATGCTGCTGTTGCTGGAATGGGAATGTAAACCCAGATAAAAACTCATTCTTCATACTTTACTCTGCTCAGATATTTGGTCACAAAAGCTTACAAAGTAACTAAGACAGATGACCGTTCCCTAGCTACAGAGGGAGTTGAGGGGTGCAGAGTGGCATCATACTCCAGGAGTGGGAAACAAGGTGAGAAGAGAATTGCCAAGTAGCCACCCCTCTGTGTATGTCAAGACAGACAGACAGAGAATGAACGAGAATAGATAGTACCAAATTTTGCAGTTATTTGCAGTGGCAGTGAATTTTGGGGTTCACACATCATCGTGGAAACAGGAATTTCTTAGTTTCGGGATCAGGTGAGTCTTGGCTACTTACTGTGCTCATCTCTGTTGCAATGTTTGTCATTCACCAAAACCAAACCAAACCAAAACAAAACCCCACTTTTCAGATGGCTCAGCTTCCTGCCTGAAGCCACACAGACCAGGATGTATCACACCCTGCACTTGGCATTGTCTGTGACCCCCCAGGCCCACACCTGTGGCTTTGATTCTGTATTTCCCATTGCAAAAGAACCCCCCTGGCAGGTCTAATGTATCTGTAACATCAAGGGGCAGGTCTGATGTATCTGTAACATCACTGGGCAGGTCTGATGTATCTATAACATCACTGGGCAAGTCTGATGCATCTGTAACATCACTGGGCAGGTCTGATACATCTGTAACATCAAGAGGCAGGTCTGATGTATCTGTAACATCATTGGGCAGGTCTGATGCATCTGTAACATCACTGGGCAGGTCTGATGCATCTGTAACATCACTGGGCAGGTCTGATGTATCTGTAACATCACGGGGCTGGCCTCATGGTCACTTTGCTCCTTCAGTACCCATCTTTCTCCTTGTGATAAAACAGCCATCCTACCTTGATCTCCAGTGCAGGGTTCCAGTCGATGTGCGCATGTTTGCAAAGAAGGGACAGTCTGTAGGCATGTTACTGCTTCACTTTGTGTCTTGTCATTCATGTTCTGCCTGCATGTATGTAAGTGTGAAGGTGTGAAATCATCCAAAACTGGAGTTACAGGCAGTTATGATCTGCCATGTGGGTGCTGGGAATTGAACCTGGGTCCTCTGGAAGAACAGCCAGTGCTCTTAACCATTGCACCTCTATTCAGCCCCCTGTTAGTTGTTGCTTTTTAAGACCAGGCTGGCCTTGAACTTCCCATGTAGCCAAGGAGGATCTTGGACTTCTGATCCTCTTCCCTCTACTTCTTGAGCACTGAGGTTACATGTGTGAACCTTCATACCCGGTTTTATGTAGTACTAAGGCTCGAACCCAGGGTCTAGTTAGTGCATGCTAGGCGAGCATTTTACTGGCTGATTTGCATCTCCAGCCCCACAAGTAGTTTTGCCCCTAGATTTTTTTTTTAAGATTGATTGAGTGATTTTATGTATGTGAGCACTCTGTCTGCATGTATGCCTTTATGCCAGAAGAGGGCATCAAATCCCACTGTAGATAGATGTCTGTGAGCCATGTAGTTGCTGGGAACTGATCCCCAGAACCCCAGAAGAGCAGCCAGTGCTCTTTACCACTGAGCCGTCTCTTGCAGCTAGATTTTTAAAACCAGCTCTGGAGCTAAGCATTGTACACACACCCGTAATCTCAGCACTCAAGGAGCAGAAACAAGAGGAGTCCAGCTTGGGCTGCACAGTGAGATCCCACCGTTGGAGACAGGGGAGGGCCCCAGAGCTTCCTGGAGAATCCAGCGGACCCTCACATAGCTGTGGACGGAGAAGCCTGTAGCCTATCCTGCCATTGTTTCCGCTCCTGCCTTCTTTCCGCCTCACTTTCTTTCTTGAATGAACAGAGCCAGCCCTCTAACTCACGGGGTGGCTTGGACTGGTGTTCCCGTTAGCCAGGACATCAGACTAAACAGTGGGGGCTGCTAGTGGCTCTCCCTTCTGGCGAGTGAGGAGGTGTGTTGATACGATATTCAGGGTTAGCAATCCCAGACAGAGTTAGTTGCCAATCTGGACTCTGCCACTTAGCTGCTGTGTGGTCACCAGCAGGTTATTTGACCTCTCAGTGTCTTGTTCTCCTTTGCAAAAATGGGAGTGATGACAGCATGTGCTTCCGGGGTCACCATGGAGATGAAATGGTGCCATGCCTGCTGTATAAAAGTGACCGGCAGCCTCCATTGTTTTTCTGAAGTTACTAGAGTTTCTAGTCCCAAGAAAGGCTGATGAGTTGGGCAGCCCACAGAGACCAAATCAAGGCCTTGATGGGGAGGATAGCCTGGACTGAAAACCAGGGAGTCCACAGAACCCTATGCCTGCTCCTCCTGCTCTGTTACTTCTGTAAGGACCCTTTCCTGTTCGCTGAGGTGGTTTCCCTTCACACTGCCATGTGTCCCTTCGAAGGGTGTGGTGAAGTTCACACATACCCTCCTGTATTTTAACTGTTTCTCCCCTTCTAGACTTGAGGTTGGTGTTGGGCATTAGGTGATTAAAAAATAATGATATATTATAATTAATAACTGAACTCATGAGAATTGCTCAAGGGTTGTTAACCCTTAAAGACAAACATGAGTGGCCATGGATGTTGTATGCCAGCTGCCTGCTTCTCACTTTGTAACCAAAAGTAAATCACTAACCCAAGACTCAGTTTGCCATGCCTGTGAAATGGGGAAAATATTCTTAAGAATGACTGTCCAGGGAGGCTGTCTTCTGCTTCATAGGGTTTTGGATAAATGGTGCTTGTTAGCATCATGGTATTATAGCAGCCTGGGTATTATAGCAGCCTGGGTAAAACAGATGGGCTGTATGGATTGGTCTCTTTTCCTTGGCTTCTCCCTGTAAGATGCAGCAATGCTGGTACAATGCATACTGTTCAGAGCAAATGCATTAGTATTGAGATCAGCACATTCACATTTGCAGAATTGTATGTCTTTGAGGATAATTGTACAGTGTCTCCAGGGAACTGAGATATTGGTGTGCTGAAAGTAATATCTGTTCAGGCAGTGGAAATTTTAAATGATTGACAATGGAAAATGTTTCTGTATATACATCTGTATGTAATTTATATATGTGTGTATATACATCTGTATGTAATTTATGTATGTTGGTTTTGAGAACATATACACATATGCCTGTATTTATATGTACATTTGTTATTTATACATGGCATATATTTTATGAAGTACATATAATGTATATTTTTATATATTTGAATACATATTGATTTGGAGTAAATATATAGATGTTACTTTTTAGCATTTGCATTTTTATATACATACCATATATTTTACATATAATACGCTATTGTATTTGTAAGAGCTTGTGTGTATTGTGCATATAGGTTTGTTTATATATATACTTAGGTTGTGTGTATATGTATGCATGTGTTATATCTATATGTGTATGTGGTATGTATATGTATTTCATGTATTTGTGTGTTATGTACATATGTATGTGTTGTATATATATGTGTTTTGTAAGTGTGTATGTAGTGTGTATGTGTATTGTATCTATGTAGATGTGTGCTGTGTGTACATGTGTTGTGTTATGTGTGTTGTGTGTTTAGATGTGTTGTATGCATGTGATTATCTGCGTATGTGTTGTATGTATTTGTATGTATGTATATATGTATGTTTGCATGTGTTGTCTGTATGTTAGTGTATGGCATACTGACTGAATGTGGCTTCCTTCTAAGCTGTGTGATCACATACAACATAACCTGTCTCTGCCCTTCTCTGCCCATGTGCAGAGTGGGATAATGGCAGTGCTCACCTTACAGAGTGGTTGAAGATTCATTGAGCTGGTGTATGGTGTGCGTAATGTAGGTAGTGTCTACATAGTACTAATGAAGGTGTCTTATCATCAGTGTTGTTGTGGCTAGCCCACTCCTGGTGTGAGCCAGGTACTTATTCATCTACACCGTGGGTTGCTCCATCTCTGTCCTGAGCCGTGACCACCTCACCTGCCTCAGCTGTCATTTGTTGTGATCATCTTGAGTTCTTCTGACTGCAGGTCCTGACTGACCAGCAGACAAGGGAATGTTGTTGAGGGGCAGGTTCTAAAGGTTTTATGAGGTCCCAGTGATTTCAGATGTACATGGTAGTGGTTTGTTCCTTCCGTGTTTTTCATTTGCATTCTCGTGAAAGTTCGGATACACTACAGAGCTACATAGAAAAAGCCTTATTTGTTTTGAGTTCTTGTATTGTACCATGCAGTTGCGGGGACCCAAGGACAACCTCAGATGACTGACTAAGAAGAATTTGTTATTGTTGTTGTTGTTCATGTTGTGACATGTCCAGGAGGTCTGTTGTCTCTGAGCACTGTTAGAAATGTGCTGTGCTCTGGCTGGCAGCCCTAGGCCACTGTGTTTGGCCTCTTTACAGCCCATCTCTCCTTTGCTGGGACAAGCCTTGTGCGTGCTCTTAAAGTTTGAGCCAGCCCGGGCGGTCTCACTATTCCAGTAATTTCTTTAGAATATGTGCCGCTAAATGCGCCTTTCTGGATGGCTCCCCCCATCAGCAAACTAGTAGTGGTCAGAAGAGGAGTCACTGACTGGTCAGAAGTCTCTGATGACTCCTCTGTCAAAAGCTGGATGCTTGAGCCCCCTTTGACCGGGACTTGGAGTGTAGAGTAGGCGTTCCTGCAATGAAGACCACAGAGCTCAGGTCAGGCAAACAGCAGTCAGCAGTCAGCAGCCGGCCAGTCCTCTGCTTCCCTTTGAGTGCTGGTGACTTGGTTAGGAGCCCATGCATGGCACTGCCTGCATTTCGCCTCCGGAGTGTGTTGCAGCCCTGGGCTCGATTTTATCGATAGTGGCAGCATTGGCACACCTCTCTTGGCTTCCCTGCAGTCTTGAAACCCCCGGTCTTTCCCCTAGAGGGTAGATAAATGGCCTTCTCACTTCCAAGATCAATGTGTGACAGAGGAAGTCATCTGGCACATGGCCCATTGTCCTTTCTCCCTGCCCAAGGAAGAGGCACACCAGAGGCAGAAGGTCACAGCTCCAGGAAGCACTGCTGTCCCTCAGAAGCCTCCCGAATCATGGGACTGTGGGACAGAAATACCACAAGAGCCAAACACCTGACAGAGATCTCTCTTTTGGTGAAATTTCCCATCAGAATTGAGTTGCAGGATAATACATAATAAAAATGATTTTTGAATAAAATTATAAGTTTGAGTGTTCTGCATAATACTTTCCCGAATATTGGATAGATTTCTTTTTTTAAAGATGCCTGCACTGAGATCACTGGCCCATTTCAATTTTTATTGAAACAAATAAACCCAATAAAAACACTTAGGCTGATAGCCCTAGCACCACAATGAAAGAATCGCCCAGTATTGAATGTATTGATTTATTTATTTACTCCGACTGGAAAATCGAGTATTGTGTTAATGTCTTTTATAAGAATCACACTACTCGATGAAATGGCTAATTTATTTTAGCGTACACATAAATAGCTAGCAATTTTCCATGAGACAGGCTAATGAAAATGATGCCATGGAATTGTTTCTGCGGTGAGGAGTGACTGGGGCAGGTTCTGATTGGCTGAGTGCTAAGACGCACTGAACTGGCCATCATATCTGTGAACTTTTGAACTGCTACTCCTGTCCTGTGATTTATTGATCTTGCTATCTCTCTGTTTGCCTCAACTTTAGTTTTTGCCCAGCAGTGCAGATAAGTGGCATGGGAGATTTAATTTCATGGGTATTTGGGGTTAAAAAACCTATCTTTAAGAAGAATGCTAAACATGTTTTAATAAAACATGAGTCGCAGGGCTTTTAGGTTTCTGTAGGCTAGGGATCCGATAAGAAACAAGGCAGTTTAGGGGCCAGCGCCGGGTTCCCAGCCAGGGAGGAACTTTCTGAGCTCTGCTAGTTACACCAGGCCCCACGTGCATTTAATTTGCTCCGTTGGGCCCTGCCCTTCTTAATTACACGTATCATTCGGTCACCCGCCTGCTCTTGTGTATAAGTCATGCTTTGCCTCTCTGCCTGAACGAGGGATCACCTCCAGGGTGCTTGCTGGCCACATAATGCAGCCTTGCTTCCCCTCCAGGCTGCTGAGTTCTGGTGGTATTTAAACGCCCTCCTCTAGGTTAGGAAGCTCAAGAAAACCCACTTCGCGGAGCAGGTGGGACTTACTCAGCTCGTAAAGATGTACAAGCTTGTTCAGCCTGTGCTGGCTAGCTAGCTGGCTCGGCATACCTCCCACCGGATCTCTGCTCTGGTCCACATCAACACTGTGTCTCCTTCTGAGCCTGTCCTGACCTTTGCAGGGATGATTCCATAGTGCTGGGGTGGGGTGGGGGGCGGCTGTGGGAAGAAACAGTTTCCCCAGTGAGATCAGCTCTGACTTTTTATTGTTGGACAGGCAGAAGCTTTCTTAAATCTGTATCACCTTGGGAATTCATTGTTGGGTGTTTTTATTGTATCAGCTAATTTCTGAAGAGTGGTGTGACAAACAGTATTTTAAACTTCTTCCCCCCCCCCCCCCGCCCTAGTCTGCAGGGGGTGGTTACAGGAGGTGGGGGGGAGAGCTTTGTCTTGTACAAGTAACCATCTTATAGATTTCAGCTCATAAATTTTGAGGCGCATGAACGGCTAAGACTCTCCATTTCAGTGACACAGTATTTGAATGTGGAATTTTTATGAAGGTAACAGTCTAGTTCTTTAAAAATCTGAATTATTATTATTGTTATTATTATCATTATTATTATTATTATTTTAAAAGTATTTTTAAATGACCAAGTAATTTTAACCTTCAAGAAAAGACTGGGTGAAGGTCTGGAGGGTGAGAGTTAGTGAGTACAGAGGGATTGGATCTTTGCAAGGGTTTGAACATTCACATCCATTCCTTAGTGATTAAGCTGGCAAGATCTTTATTTGGATGTTAAAAGCATTTTCTTCCATTGTAGACATTCTCAGCAAATTTACAGTCGGATATTTGGAAACAGCTAACACTCAAGGAAAACAAAAAGGAGAAGGAGGAGGAGAGCCTGTTTGTCATGGGAAACAAAATTAGTGGGAAGGGCTAGAAAGACTGGACTGACCCTGACACCATTAGCTGGGGAAAAAAAACAACATTCCATCCCATGTCAACTAGTTGTTGTTTACTTTACCATCCACATCCTAATATGGTTACCTCTAAGTCAGGGGCAGCCTAGCTGGGGGCTGAGAGCCCCCTCGGAGAAAGTGCTTAACTGGCCAAGACAATGAGAAATAATGCACAACTCCACAAAAGCCTTCCCAGAAAAGAAGTGTCAGATAAATCCTCCAGGACTCTCCCTTCTGCCCCAGAGCCCGCCGTGGACCAGACCTGTTTCTCATGCCATTGGTGTCCAGGGCAGAGCTACATTTGTGTAGAAATATAAGCCTCAGCCTTTCCTGTTCTTTTCTTCTCCTCATTTCCCCCTTCCCTTCATCTGGGAAGTCTGGATTAATTCCTTGAGACCTATCTTTGCCTCCATGTCTCCTGAGTTTTGTTTCCTGGAGACCTTTACTAGGAAAATTAAGGTAAGAATGTAGCTGTAGCCTGGGACCTTTGTCACTCAGACTAATGCTTGCCAGTCATGCAGACACCGTGGAGAAAGATTGCAGAGGTCTTTTGTGGTACACCCCCCCCCAACCCCCAAACAGAGAGGTGAAGCTTTTAATTGTCATGCATGGATTCAGAAAAAAAAAAAAGCCACTAGTTGTGGATGAGAGGAACGGAGGTGTGTACTCACTGGTGTAAATACTGCAGAAACACCCATCTGTGACAGCCACAGCAGTGTGATTAGCAGGCTTTTCTTGTTTTTTCCATTTCTTCTCTACTTGGGGTATTTCATTTTCTCTCCCCCCACCCCCTTCTTTCTTCAACTCTTCCCGATCTTTCCCCAAATCCTTATGGTCTCGAGGCTTTCCTGTCATTAGCTGGAACTACAGAACAAAGGTAGGTTGTTCAACTCCTGTGCTTCGAGGGAGGGCCAAGTTATTTTGGGAGGGATGTCTTCCTACTGCATGAATGGCTGACCTGAAAGGGGGGAGGGGGGGAGGTGGCGAGATCACGTCTGGAGCCCAGGGATGAGAGCGCACGCACTGTGGCGGCTTTTATGGAGTGGAGTTGATTTTTATGCAACTTAAGGAAGCAGAGAGACGGCAGAAGCCTTGGGAGGGTGAATTCTTTGGTCCTAATAGTCCAAGCTGGTCTAGCACCGGTGTGTACATGGCATTACCAAGCTGCCGCCCAGTCCCTTGGAGACTGGAGATGCTTGAATCTGTGACAGCAGTTAAGACTTCCCGCTTAGATTCTTAGTGGACTTTTTTTTTTTTTAAACATAAAATAGTATTTTTTTCTCTCTCTCTTAAATTTTAATGTAAGGATGCCTTTGAGTGACTGGCGTATAACTTTTTCTTTTCTCCTTTAGTCGAATTGCTTTAATTCGTGGTCTCTCTTCAATTCTTTTTCTTCTGATCTTTGCACTAATCTTCTGGTCTGTTGGAGGCGGGGTGCAGGTCTGCTGTGTGCAACCCCTTGTACCTTGCTGGGTGCAAGTGCAATATAAAGAGTCACGATGACAAGAAATGTACCCCCACCTGAGAAGGGGGCTGACATAGAGGGGTGCAGAGTCATAATTGAAATCAGGAACAAATTAAGCCTCGGTGAGGGATATTACAAGCTATTAATCATAATAAATACGTTTTGTAATGTTCTATTTGCTCATGCTATAGTTTTCAGTTTTAAAACAAACAAACAAACAAAAACAAAACAACAAAACCAAACCAAAGTCCGTGATTAGAAGGGTTTGTTCTTTGGCTTCTGAGACACTGGACTGTATGTATTCATTAGTTCAAACCAAGTGAAGTGAGCAGTTTGTTCCACAATTGACTACGCCCTTCGCAAGCAGATTTGAATATGTCTCCCGTCCAAGAGTAATCTCGGGCGCCAGTCTTTTTTTTTTTTTTTTTTCCGTGAACATCTCAGCTTTAGCATGGAATTCAAGTGCTGAGAATTATATTTTCCAGTCTTCCTGTGCATGCACATTCTTTGGCTGGGGATGATCTGTGTGCACCCACTGTAGCCTTGTCAAGGTGAAACCCTTGGCCACGCAGATACCCTATGCATTTAACCAAAATGAGCTCCTGTAGCCTCAAAGTTTTCGTACTAGAAGCCTGCTGCCGCCAATGCTGGTGGTGAAGCAGATTGTGAGTGGAAGGGTCCGAATCCAAAAGAATTGAAGTACTGCTTCAGCAGGAGAGCCGCAGTCTGTGTGTGGATAAGGTTTATTTTTACTTTGGGGCCATATAGAGGGGGTGACTGGAATCAGTAGCCTTTAATTAGACGGGGAGATATTCAAATTTTACAGGGATTTATGTTAGAACATGGAATGGCGGGTGGCTCTTTCCTCATTATGAATCCTCCTTGCACATAATGAGGTTCATCATTAGTTGATGGAGTGAATTTGCCCTCGCTCTACCTTGAAAGGCACATAATTTACATACTACTTCAGAGTCTAGGCTTTAATGGATTCCTCGATGAATAAAATGAAAAGCTACTTTCTTTAAATTTTTGAACACTGTTTAGATAATACGATTTTAATAAGACATTCAATTTGCTTGTTAAGTATATTTGAAAGTGCTTTTTCCCCCCACTCTTTTTGGGCAAAATATATTTTGGCTCGCCTTGCTGTGTATCACAGCAGTACTTACCCTCACAGACATAACAGAGGGCAGATGGGGTATGTGGCTAAGAAATGGGGTGGGAGATCTTCTGTACAGGGCTTTCTGCCTGTGAGCCTTGAGATTCTTGGCAAGCCTTTTTCTGTAGAAAGTATTTCTGACATGAAATGGTCATAACAAAAAGGTCTCGAAACAAGGTTGTCATAGATGTCTATTATTAGTGTTTTGCAGAAACAAAATTTCCTTGCAAGCCGACTTCAGCTAGCAGTGAAGGCTCTCCACTCACGCCTCCTGGTTTGTTTTAATGAGAGAAGGGCAGAAACTTCCCTGGCGTAGTGTGTGTGTTGGAAACTGCCGTGGAGCTGAGATTCAAGGAAAAATGGAGTTGGAGGCTGTCTGATAACGTTATCAGGTCATCAAGGGAGCAAGAGCCGTGTTCTGGTCTCCCCCATAAATTCAGCACGCCCTTCTTGCCCTGGAGCGTCTCTTCTCCCTTAGCTGGAACTGGGAGAGAGATCGGCTTTGACTCGGCACTGTTTGAAAGCTGATGTCTTTTCAATAACAATGCACGGTTAGTAATAGCATGTTATTGAACATGTACTTCGCTTGCTCAAGACAGGTCACCCCCACATTGTTAGCTGTTCTTCAACCAGAGACAGGTTCCTGGTCGTTTGCCGCTTGCAGGGGCTGGGAAGGTGTCTAAACAGAAGCAAAGCCTTGTTTTGATAGAATTCTTTATTACCTGAAACCGATCAGCATATATTAACATTAATAGAATAGTCCATGTCATTCTTTTTTAAGTAATTTACCTCTACTACAGACCTGTCTGCCTAAAAAAAAAAAAATCTTCCTCCCTTCTAAAATATATATTTGTTTAGAGAGTTTTCACTGAAGTGTACATGACAATTACAGCTGTTCATTAACAAAATTGGGTATTTGTTTTAAACTTTAACCAATCACTTTGATATGCTAATTATGGTGTAATTTAATTTGAGCCCTGTAATGATGATGCCGTTATTATGGACATAAATGATGCAGTTAAGCTGAGAGTAATCTCATTTGCATACTGTACATGCCAGTAAATTAAGCCCTTTCTTCAACGGCTTCAGCTTTAATTTTCCACTTCTTTTCACACAGCTCCCTTTCAGCCCTTCTCTCAGAAGCCCACTCTGTAATGGTCCTGATGACTGTTGGATGGGAAGTTTTCGGCCCCACAATAAGGCAGGATGGGAGATGTAACATTTAAAGGTTTCTTTATCTTGCTGAGTGTTCCTTTAAGAAGGATTAGAGAGGGTGGCAGGAGACCCAAGTGTCCTTTTTGTGGAACGTGACCTCCCCCCCTCTTTCAGTTAATTTGAGATGCCGAATGTCTCCACTCATTCCTGAGTCAGACTCAGGACCTGTGATGTATACCTGATGTGTTTCCCCCACTGCAGGGAAGTTCATGGTCAAGAATGGTGTTTGCAGTGGTACCCTTCATGTGGTTTTTGTTTGTTTGTTTGTTTTTGTATTTGTAGTTTAATTTAGCTGGCGTATTAAGTTTTGTCAAATCCAGGCCTTTATAGAGTCTTTTAAACAATTTTGAGAGGTGACTGATACTTTTAAAAGGAATGTCTTTGTCCCCCACCTCCCCCCCCCCCCTTTTTTTACTCAGGTGGAGAAGAGTCTACCACCTTGCACCTTCAGTGGGTTTTTCTGGGTGTGTCTGCCCATGGCCAATCCCCTTCTTGAGCCAGCTCTGTGTGTGTGTGTGTGTGTGTGTGTGTGTGTGTGTGTGTGTGTGTGTGTGTGTATGGTGTATACTCGTGCGCCTTTTGATAGCTTTGGACAGTGCTTCCTCATTCCCTGTGAACCAAAGAATGCATGGAGCGTAACTAAACTCCTGTGTACCATGAGAGTCTCCCTTGTGGCTGTTGCTGAGGCCAGCGGGAGTTGAGTGGGTGTAACTGAGCACTGAATTTAGCGCTGTGATTTTTAAAAGGGTCATAGGCCTAAAAATAGTGCAGGCTCTGTGACTCCTGCAGGCGACTTCCTGGGCCACTGGGAGATGGAAGAGAAACAGAGTAGCTGCTCCCAGCCTGATTGCACAGTCATAACCTTCTTCTTCTGTGGTGGTGGTGGTGGTGGTGGGGCGGGGTGTGTGTGTGTGTGTGTGTGTGTGTGTGTGTGTGTGTGTGTGTGTGCGTATTTCCACACATCTTCCCACACTTCTTGCTAGTTGATTTCTGTCCCTACCCCTCACAGTTCTCTGAGAGTAAGCAGCCTTTCTAATAGTTGGGTTGCAGGAATTTCATTGCTGATGCCGTGGTCAGGTGCACACTGGGCAGGCTCAGCCAGGACAGTTGGAATAATAAAGACGTTTTGCCTACTTGGGGGAATTTGTGTGGAGGTGAGTGTCTCCTGGCTATTTTCTGTGAAATGAATGGCACTCACTGTTGACTAGTGTCAGCTCGTTTGTTTTTAGGTGGTTTGAACTTAAAGGTCTGTGGGGCCCTTTAAGAGCTCCTTCTTGCCTTCCTTTACACAGTATACTAAAGCTGGCAGAGTGTTTGTCCACAGTTCCATAGTTCATATTATTCTTTTTACAAAAGTTGTAAAGTTTCAGATCTTTACAATAATAGAAGGGGAAAGGAGACATGATCTCATACAATATTGAAGTATTAATTAATTAATTTGTATGAGGGGTTGGATCTAGGACTTCACACATGCCAGGCAAGTCCTCTACCACTAGACTAAATTTAAAAATAATAATAATTAAAATAGTACATGGTAAAGATTTAACTTTCTCAGGTCACACCAAATCCTTAAGCAAACATGCCTTCCCACTGTGATCTGTCCTGTTTCTGGCGTGTGTGTGTGTGTGTGTGTGTGTGTGTGTGTGTGTGTGTGTGTAACTGTGCATGAACGGCACCAGGCACGACACCAGCCCTCTGAAGGTGACGAGTGTGCCTGTGACTTCTCCGCACGTTAGAGTCATGTACTGCACATAGTAGATATTGAAATAATCAACCTTCCTCATGTCATTCCTTCCTCTCCTCCCTCCTCCCCCTCTTCCTTGTCTTCCTCTTTGTCCTTCTGTTTCCTTCTCTTGTGGACATTTGCTATAGTGCTCAGAATTGAACCCAGGACCTTGAGCGTGCTAAGCAAGCGCTCTACCACTCAGACTACATCTCAGCCCAAGGAACCTTTCTTGATTGAAATCAGTCTGCTTACTGCAGTCAGTGTTTGGGTAAATAAGGAAGAAGCCCCCTGAAAAACTATCACAGGGTGGTGGCTGTGAGGCCCTCAGATGGATGCATTGTTCTCTGGTCCACCCCTTGTGTGGGAGCTACACAAGATGCTCCTTTGCCCCTTAGGAGTGGTTATACATGGAATTGACTGCAGCTTTGGGATATGAACTCGTGCTTCTGATGATGACAGTAACTAACAGTTATTGAGCAACAGCGGAGGGCTAGGCCTGTGCTAAACTCTTATCGTGAATGCAGCGGCTGCAGCCTCCCGCAGCCTGAGGAGGTGGTGTGATCTGCCACATCTTATCTTCATCATGGAGACAGCACAACATACCCCCTCATGTCCCACACCAGTGGGCTGTGGCCAAGACTGACACCTCTAGGAAAACTTCAACTTTTAATCCTGGCCATGCCCCCAAAGCCCCGTTCTTCATTGTAAACATATGTACACCCGGGCTGCTGTTTCTGATAGGTGTGTAGCTATTTTGTGTTTCCACTTACTGCACAACAGTAGTGTTTCAGGTGCCTGGCTGGGCTGTTGACACAGCTCATTTTCATAGAGGCGTGAACAGAAGAATTTACTGGCTCCTCCCTACTAGTAGATAAGGAAACCAGCATTCACCAAGTTAAAGTAACTGCTTCACACTAGTAGACAGTACCCCACTGCTAATATACTTGAACCGTTAGATGCTGCTAGGGTAGTTAACTGACTTAGTGACTTCATATGTGGTGCTATGTAAGGCTTTTCCTAGTTATCCTTTATTTTGGAGATTTAGACTTTAAAATGTGTCGTCTAAATAACTGAAGAATCTCTGAATTCTTTGATCTTTTAGTATGATGTAAATAAACTCCTGTCAGGAAGCTACTTTCTTGTCTTTCCACTGCCCCCCTGGAGACACAAACACAAGACAGAATGAGTGTCGCTGCAGAATTTATGGATCCATGGATCCATACGTGTTTGCACGGATCCCTGTGTGCGGGTATTGGCTCCTGGCTCCTGCAGTTATTTCAGCATACTACAGGCCGCACATGGAGGAAGCCTGGGCCATCTCAAGGACACCCCCTGCTGTATTTTCACTAGCTGATTTCTTGGCTCTGCATCTTCGCAGTTCTGATCAGGCATGGATGGTGACAACAATTTGCAAAAGCCTCATTGTTCCCTGCCACACAGCACCCTGCCAACACGGACTCTCTCGGCGGCGTTTTTGAGCGTCAGCTGCCAGGACAGGATGGCAGCCAGCCACCAGATGTGGTTACTGAACCCCGGAAGCATGCAGTCAGACTCCATCTTGATATTTAATACCTACAGGATACACCTAGTAGAAAAAAGAATATGAAATGGCACTTACTCCTTTTGTCATTGGTTACATTCATCTTCCATGTCTAGTTCTGATGTTTTGGTAGCGTAAATATTTTTTAAGGCTTTTACTATTTTTAAAAATTCATATTGAGTGTGTTTGATGTTTGAGTGGGGGTGCACGTGTGCCACTGCCCTTGTTTGAGGGTCGGGGACAACTTTATAGGGTCTCTTCTCTCTTGCCACCTTTATGTGGGTTCCAGGATTGCACTCAGGTCACTGACTTGCAGGCCAAGTGCCTTACCCACTGAGCCATCCCACTAGCCTTGCTGTTTTTGTTTTCTTTTATGTGCATTGGTGTTTTGCCTGCATGTATCCCAGATCTTGGAATTACAAACAGCTGTGGGTGCTGGGAATCGAACCCGGTTCCTCTATGGGCGCCGTCAGTGCTCTTAACCACTGAGCCATCTCTCTAGCTCCCCTATTTTTGTTTTCTAATTGGGCCTACTGGACATTTCTAGATTGCATATGTGACTTGTGTCTGCAATTCTTTGTCTGTGGAGCAGCATAACTGTAGTATTTACCGGCTACATCTCTAGACATGCTGGCTGGGGGGGGGGGGTCAGGGGCACAGATTTATTCTAAAAATAGACGGGAGTCGCAGTGAAGTCCACTGATGAGAACGCGGTCCTCAGAAGATTCAGGAGCACTTGGGGATTCAGCCTTGGACAGCACATTTCTCCATGCGAGCTGAGACAGAAATAACCTGCCATGGTCAGTACTACCCTTTGTCCTTCCTAATCAGACTGCAAATACAGCAGTCACACCGTGATTTAGAAAAACTGGACTCACAAGGTATTTCTCTACCCAGCTGGGGCCCTGGATGCCACTAAGTCTTGGCTCATCTGTTAACCATGCCCACTGGAGAGGGGAGAATGGGACTCCCTTAGTGTGACTAGATTGCTTTCTGTCCTGAGAGCCGGTCACTTGTACAAACTGGTACATAAGACCCTCCTGCTACAGACCCTCAGGAACCATTTTTCTTAGGTCAAAAGATGAATTTCTTTCTTTGCTAGCCCCTAATACATTTTGTACCTAGTAGAGATATTTTCTGCCTTATGTAAAATTTATGTGTAGTGTAGTTTTTTTGTTATTGTTATTGTTTTGTTTTGTTTTTAAGATGGTTTCCCTGAGTGGTTCAAGCCACCCCTTAGCTTACAAGCTTCCTACCTCATTCTCTTGAGTGCTGAGATTATGGGCAGTTACCACCACGACCAGCTAATGTTGTCTTATTTATTTATTATTTAAACTGAGACATGGTTTCTGACCCAAGGCTGTTGTCAAACTTCTTGTGACATCAAAGCTGGCCTTGAACTACTGATCTTCCTGCCTCACCAAATGCTGGGGTTACAGATATGCTCCACCACACCTGCTTCAGAGAAAGAAATACCATTCCATGAATGTACATTATTCTAAAAATACCCATGAGATGCCTGCCTTTTTAGGCATGGCAAGTTCCCCGCCTCCAAGGAAGCTGTTAACTGTATAAGGCAAGTAGGAAACCTCCTAGGTTGTTTGAAATTAAGATATGAATAGTCACCCGAGCATGAGCATGGTAGCACACACCTTTGATCCCAGAACGTGGGAGGCAGAGGCAGGTGGATGTTTGTGAGTTTGAAGCCAGCCTCGTCTACAGTTCCAGGACAACCAGGGCTACACAGAGAAACTTTGTCTCGTAAAACCAAAAAAAGAAAAAAAAGAAAAAGAAAAAGAAAAAAAGAAGCTATGACTAGTACATGGTTGTTGGAAGTAGCTGTGTTACTTGTTTTATAAAAATATTCTTTGGAGGCTGGAGGTGTGGTTTAGCATTCCTTCAATGCATGGGACTCCTGGGTGGATCCCTAGCCAGTATCACACAATTTTAAAAGACCAAAAATCTTAAATTTCTTATTGTATACACATTCACCCGTGTGTGTGTGTGTGTGTGTGTGTGTGTGTGTGTGTGTGTGTGTGTGTATGCCTATGCATAGGCATAAGCTTGCACTCACAACTAGTTCTTCAGGTATCGCCCACCTTATTCTTAGAGGTGGGACCCCTCTTTGGCCTGGAGTTCATTAAGTTTGCTAGGCAGGCTAGCCAGCCAGCCAACCTCAACATCCGGTCTCCAGCTCCCCAGTGCTGGGATTACAAGTGTGCACCCCCCTCCCCCAAGCATTCTCACATGGATTCTAAAGCCTGAACTTGAGTCTCACACTAACTTTCTACAGTCAGGGCCCACAGCCAGCCAACCTCAACATCCGGTCTCCAGCTCCCCAGTGCTGGGATTACAAGTGTGCACCCCCCTCCCCCAAGCATTCTCACATGGATTCTAAAGCCTGAACTTGAGTCTCACACTAACTTTCTACAGTCAGGGCCCACAGCCCAGACCTGCTCTCCTCACGCTCGGTTTGTCATGTTAGGAAAGCATGAGTTTAGAAGGAAATTTTCGGTGACCACTCAAATTGTGGTTAAGTGAACACACCCCAAAGCTCTGTCTGTCTCTCAGCATCCATGCCAAACCGTGAAGTCCCAGGGGAAGTCAGTCTGCAGCCTCTTTTTTTAGATCCCCCCCCCCATCAGAATAAATGGAAGTCTTCACTGCAGTGAACACATGGAAATTATAGCTGTCATGTCAGCCATTAAAAGCAGACATTCGAATGGGATATTATCTCGCTCTACTTTTTGGTCCTTTATGGAGTCAAGGGACAGGGTATTAGATGCAAGATGGCCATGGGAAGATTGGGTCCTGGCAAAGATCAGTCCCCAGCATGCAATGTGCCCACTTACTTGTTAAGTGCTTAACATTCCCAGCCCTCCCTCTCTCCTAGTCTGCCTTGGAGCTGGGTCTTGTTTAGTAGCCATGGGTTTGTGTATATCTCTGGGCCACTGGCTCCTGGTGAGGATTGTGCCTGAAGTTTTCCATACAGTGCTTCCATTTTCAGTCAGTCTACCCTGTCTTAGCCTGAGGTTGACTCTTGGATCCTCCACCAGGGAAGAATGCTAATGGCAGCCTTTTATTCTGTGAACAGCGTGGGAGGAAATGCTTCCGCTCATGGGCACTCAACATCTCCCAGCAAACAAAACCAGCAAATGGTTTTTCTCTTCAGAAGTCAGGTGTTCTTGGGGATGTCCTTGGACAACTGACTTTTTCTGGGTATTGGCAACTTGGATGTCCCCGATTTTGCAAAGTAACAATCATCAGTCTCCGTGTGATTCCTGTGGGCTCTCCCTAGGAACAAGGCATTGAGCATGTCCTGAGAGAACGGGCTTTGGACACTTTGGCTTATGTGCTTTGTCACGTGACCTCTGATACAGAGGCTCGATGTATCTAAAAGAGTTGAGTTGAGATGTGTGAATGGCCTGTCTGTTTTTACTGTGTGGGGTCTGGATGTGGTCCTCCCTGTCACCTGTTTGACAGCTACTCAGGTTGTCCGCAGACATATTTTGGCTTTTGATTTACGACTTTGGACCCTCTCTGTTGTCTCGAGTGTATACTGTACACATGTGGAAGCTATTTCAGTGATTCATCATGGGAAACATAGTCTCTGCTTCCATCTCTCCCAATCAGTATGCAAGTAGGAATACTACTGATATGTCTGGAAGGACACTTGCATCAGTAAAGGTCAGTAAAGGTTGGACAAAATCCAAGACTAGTAGCAGCCTTACTATCCCTGAATGATACTTGTGATCTGGCCAGATGTTGGAGTGCACACCTGTATATTGGTGCTACATAGTAAATTCCAGTCTAGCTTGAATTGTACAGTGAGACCTATCTCAAAATGAAACAGTGAAATTAAATATTTTAAGAAATAAATAAATGCAATACTAGAGAATATTAAAGTACTTCCTACCCCCAAATGGCCCCAGACTTCTCTATTTTATAATGAAGTTTTATTTGGGCTAAAAGGAATGTTGATGTCGTCAAGGCCTTAAGTGCCCTTGGTCATTCTACTTGCGTGAACATCAGGAGTGCTGATAGCCATCCTTCTCCGAGGATGTTCAGAAGTTCTCCTTTTTTCTGTGCAATAACCCCAGGAATAAGAGAGTGCCCCCTGTCAAATTACCATAGTGTTACAAACGTTTATTTCAGTCTTGTGTAATTGGTGGCTTTCTGGAAGCCTGGTCCCCTCTTCTTCATAGTTTTATATGACTCGAATCACAGACCTTTTCTTTGATGGAAATTGGAAACCACTTTTTGTATTGAAACTTCTATTGTGTATTTTTTTTTTTTTTGAGAACTTGAATGAATAAGCTTCCTGCCTTAGAGATGACTTATCAGTTAATTTCAACTTTCATTTATTACCATGGAGATGGTACGGGACATCAATTGAGTGGTCCGCTAGAGTGATAGCTAACAGATGGCTAAAATGGCTGTTACTATGTATCCCCTCTGCTAGTTCTCATAACAGACATTACTAATCAACTACGGTACTCTTCTTCAGCAAGTCTGTGACTGTGATCTATGAATCTTTCCCTCAAATAGTACCAGGCACCGCTAATCGATAGTTCTTGGCATGAAATCTGTGTGCCCTCCCTTCTATCAGTGTTATGACTTACTACAAATGAATTTGGCAGATGGAAGCCTTCTAATAACTAGTGATACATCTTTTGTCTCAACACCATCTACCTCCTTTTGCATTATTTTCGTTTGTTAAATGACCTGCTTCCTTGAGAGTAGTCAGATTTCTACATACTTGCTGCTTTTCACAGATGACCTGGGAAATCAATGGAACCACTCCCAGGAATCCTCATCAGAGGTAATTTTGAAATAGGCCAAGGACCAATTCCCTCGGAGCCGCCTGAGTCTTTGTTAGGTGCAGGATGCCCATGTCTGCGCAGGAGGCGGATCTCTGAGGAAGTGGATGCGGCCCTCATACTGCAGATAACGCTCCAACATGAACTCTCTGCCCTTTGGCAAATTGCCTGTTCCTCTCTCTCACTGTGGCTGTCTAGGATTCTAGGACCTGACATTCCATGTTGTTTGATATCTCCTTTGCTTGTAATAGAGTTGGGTCCACCATAGTTTATTTATGAAAAGCAAATAGCTTTAAAAAAAAAATCCATACGTCTTTAATCTTCATTTTAACTGTTTAACTTTTTTTATTCTGCAACTTTTCTCTTTTCTAAGCCTATATTTTAAAAAGTTTTGCCTGATAGGTAATACTTTAAGTCCGCTTACTATTTTTTTTCTCTAATGAATAAAGAAAAGTTGGAAGTGTCCACAGATTTCGCATTCTCCGGTAGCCACTGGATCACAATTTCACTGTCTCTCCCTCACTCCTCACTCTTGGGAAATTTGTAATAAATCCTCTCTCTCTTGAGTGATGGTGACAATGTCACTTTTTGTTGTTGCTGTGGCTTAGCTGCAGGCCCTCCTTCGTCTGTGTCGGGGAAAGCTTGATTCATTGCGTTTATCGGTAAAGAGGAGGGTCCCCTCGCCTGCCTTCTGTGGCATGTGACAGGGCGGAAGCGGGTTGGCAGGCACCAGCATGTCTAAGCGTTGCTGTCGCGGTGTTTAGTTATTTTTCAAATTTCAAAACCCGCGTCTCCATCTCACCTTGTCACCGTCAGCAGAAGTGATTCATGGTTCATTTAAGTAAAAAAGCCACGTTAAACCCGAACGTCCCCGGTGAAAGAAAGTGCGACTTCTGCTGTCACCTGTGGAAACGAGACTTTTCACCAAAACAATGCGTTGTTGAGTGAAAGCGGACCTGCGAGTCTTCTCCCATTCTCTCCCACCTCGATGGAAGAAGAGAAAAAGCAAAGTCTCTGGAGAGCCAGCAACTCCCAGAATTCTCTCCCCCTTTTCTCTGGAAAGCTTGCCACGCTCGTAGGTGTATCCCCGATGCAACAGAATATGTGAAAACCGCTTAAATGGTTATTTGGTAATTTAATAAGGGAGAATGCTTTCAGCTGCCACACCCCTCCCACAGCTGAGAAGCGATGCCACCTACCATGACAATATTTTACAAAACACTTTTCCTGTGGAATCGGAATCAAACAGCAGTTTTAAAATAAGGCGTGGATAGATGAGTTGGTTTTCTTTGGGCTCTTCCCAGTTTTGAGAACACGGGGTCAGCTCCTTGCCCTTCAGTCTATGTCAGAATCATTACCTAACACATAGGTTTGGCATTATTGATTTAATTGATAGGACTTTTTTCACCTGTGTGTGTGTGTGTGTGTGTGTGTGTGTGTGTGTAGGCTAGTCACGCATATATGTGGGGGGGTGCATGTGTGTATGGGTGTGGAGGCTAGTCAACAACATAGGATGTCATTCCTTAAGTGCTGTCCACCATGCTTTTTTGAAGCAAGGTCTCTCCTTGATACCTGGTGCTCTGGTTGGACAGGCTCCTGTAGAGCTAGTGAGCCCCAGGCGTCTGTCTGTCTCTGCCTCCCAGCATGGTGATGACAGGAGTAGACCACCATCTCAGCTTTTTTATGTATGTTCTTGGAATTGAACTCAGGTCCCCATGTTTACAAGGCAAGTGCTTTACCAACTGAGCTACTCTCCAGCCCTTGTGTATAGGGCCTTCGCTCATGGTTGACTCAGATAGTTTGCTCACTAAATTGGTAGCTGTGCTTAGCTCTGTCAAGTACGCTCTGTTTGGCGTCATGGGTCAATGAGATGCATTTTTATCATCCTGTTTGTTCTTTTGGGTGGAAGAGGATTTGAGCGCCTTGAAACATTTTAGTCACTCCTGTGCCCTGAACAAAGAGCGCTACCTGTGATGACAGCCCCGTGTGTCCAGGGCATCCGGCTCTGCAAGTAGAGGTTTGTTGGCACTAGACTGAAGCAGAAACACCACATGCCCTTGTCATTTCACCAGCCGGTTCTTTGTATCTGCTTGATGAGAAATTGGTTCAAAAAACAACTTCAGAAATTGCTC
This sequence comes from Peromyscus eremicus, assembly GCF_949786415.1. NCBI lineage: Eukaryota > Metazoa > Chordata > Mammalia > Rodentia > Cricetidae > Peromyscus > Peromyscus eremicus. Next base: position 111,088,940 of record NC_081418.1, on the reverse strand, counting down.
CCTTTGAAAAGCCGCACAGAGTACCTGGCATCTCTGAGCCCTTACCTGCCACACAGTGGCAGTCCTGTGTGCCTGCAAGCTTCGTGTGTCTGTTCTTGCCCTCTCCGCCCCCCTGCACCCCTGCAGCAGTGACTTCTTGGACCTGGTATCTCCTCCTGCAGCCCTGCTGTTTGGCATACCTTCTAGAACGTGAGGCTGCCCGTGCTGCTCACTGCGAGCTGTAAGTTTCCGGGGAGGTCCAGAGGTTGTAACGCCTCAGCAGTGAACTGAGCTTGACATGAGTGGCACAATTATCCCGAAGTCCTTGATGAAGCAGTAGCCCTCAAGGAGGGGACTCAAGTGGCTGTGGAGCTTTCCCGAGCTGAAGAGAAGGCTCCGTATTGTCAGTGCAGATTACATCTGATTGTTAATGTTTACTGCATAGTGGATACCCCCCCCACCCCCCCGACAAGATGACGGGAGAGCCCACTACAGCCTTTCCAACTTCTGTGCACTTTGGGGGCTGCTGCGGGGAGGGGGGGAGTGGATTTCATAGCACTGTTGGTGACATTGACTAGAAATCAGCTGCCAGGGACATGGATGATTTGCATATTCTACAAGGACATTGTAGAGCCCCTGTATGACGAAGTCTGAATAAATACAGGGGCTTTTGAGAAGGCTCTTTTTTCTCTGACAGTGTCTGCCGCTAAGTGTGTACTCAGGCAGGAAAGACTCAGGAGCTAGGCTCTGCCTTCCTGAACACACACCCGGGGTTACGCTTCACGCACTAGGTGAAGCCAAGATTTTCTGAATTATGTTTCATTGGGGAATTTTTACCTTTTCTTCCTGTTTATGACAGTCATTTTATCTGCGGCTATAATGAGGTCAGGAACAGGTGACTGTAAAATAATACTAGTAAGCGGGCAGCCTCCGTGTTAATGATCAGGCTATTTTTTTAAAGAAAAAAAATTAAAAAGTTCTGGTATGGGAAACATCCTCTGTACTTGAAGATCTCTTCTCAGTAATTAATCAGAATGAAGATTTTAATG